>NC_045559.1:141477387-141649887 GCF_009819795.1 Aythya fuligula
ATTAAATTTCTCTGCGTTAGTCGCAGAGACTAGCTGGCTCAGCCATGCTGTCCTGTACATGCCACTGACACAGCAATGCCCAGAGACATCTCCTCTGACCTCCTGGAGACACAGTGCCAAGATAAGACCTTGGCCCCAGCTTTCCCACTGTGAACATGGAAGTGTGGAAGTAAGGCAAAATAGGGCTGGTGGTGCAGTGCTGCAGAATGCACCTGCCATTTCCATTTCCTAACATTTACCCCAAGATTACTCTGGAAAAATCATAGAGCACTTTGTCAGCTGTGTCACCTTCCTTCCTCTTTTTGTTTCTCCACGTGAGCTAGGAAATACTAACATAATGTAGAAATCCCACCTCCACTCCTACAGTATATCTAAAGCAGCCCACTGAGGCCTTCATACTGTTGGAAGGACATCTCCTTGTCAGAGATCTCCAGGATGCCCTATCCTCACTATTAATGCTGGGAGAAACACTGGAGAGGTAGAAAGGTACTAAATATTTCTATCACCAGTTAGGAAAGAAAAGGAATAGAACATTTGGTAATGGCAGAACAGTGTTATCTGCACTGAATTTTATAAGAACTTCCCAGTGCCACTACATGTCCCTGTTGCCTTCTTCCAAAGCCACAGAGCACAGACTTATGCTATTTTTCTACACACTGACTGTTGTCTTGGTAGTCTCTCCTGATTTCTAGACATGTCTTTTTTCTCCTTCCTCAGCTGCCTGGTCTGACTCTTCATGGAGCTACCCTCCCTACTGTGCAGCTGCTCTCATTTTTTTAATTTTTTTATTTTTTGGGGGGGGGAGAGATGCCACCACCAAGTACATTTACCTTCATGTGATAACATTGCAGATGATCATTTCATTGATGCAACATAGCACATGGAAGGAAAAGGCGCGACGGCTCCTAAGATTTCCATTTCCATAAATCTTGCCTAAGGCTCCAGCTGGAGCAGTCCTAGAAGGACCATGTACAGTATAGTACAGTATATTCCCTGACTGCTTCTTTAGCCAAATAAATTTTGTTGATGAGTCATGTGGGCACTGCAGAGCATTTCAAAGACCCATCTGGCAGAATAAAGTCACTCTCCTTCAAAGCATAGTGTATCTCAAAAGGTTCAGCATTTGGATTTGGTTTGAATTCTTGGATCCTTATCTGAATTCTCCGAGACTGTATAACAGGCTTTCTTGCAGAATTTCCATCATTTCAATTTCTAGTCAAAGCCCCATAATAACACAAGAAAGCTTTTTTTCCTAGTATTTCTGTCAAAGCCAGAAGTATATGTCAGGAGGTGGGGAAAAAAGAAGAACCTGAATATGTTTTGAGGATTCAACAGTATAACTTACCTGTTATTTAGGTATTTCTATTCTCATTTTAGGGGCCTAACACTACTTCACTTAATGATACCTTCATATATCTTATGTTTCTACTAAATTATCAAGTTAATTTCTGTGTATGTTCCATCCAAGCAGACATGTCTCCTAACAGGGTCTAATTGAATAGGTTTGCAAAATGCTTCTCAGTCCATCGGTTCTCTTTTGCTTCAATTCTTCTAAAATATTTCTGTGAAGAATGTGAAATGCAATGATTTTTCAAAGAACTAATCTTTGAAAAGATTACTTTTAGTAAATTGAGTCTCAGCTGAAATCTCACTATGCTAACTTCTAGAAAGACTTAAAGCAACTGAAAAAATATTTAAATATTTTTTTCTTCTATGGGAATACTTATATTTTCCCATCTGCATCTTCTTGGCTTTGCTAGCAAATTATTACTTTTTACCTAGGTAGCTCCATGGAAAAAACACATCCAGAACATTTATTCATACTTATAAATCTATGGATGAAATGCCCACCTTTGTTTTAAATTCTTTCAATTGTCTCTGTGAATACCTAATCTTTTTCAGTTTTTATCACTTAGCAGATTAGACCTAAGATAGATCATGAAATATCTGGAAATAAATTGCAGACCATCTTCCATTACTTCAAGTTCATCTGGATGGCTCATTTTGTTCACAGTTGATGATAGATAGAATCTGTTAAAACTGATTTTATGAAGCACCGGGTATCTTCTAGTTCTCACAAATTAGAAGTATAAATGATCAGTGTTAGTTTTCTCTCTTCTCTCTTCTTTCCCACTCAGGACTAAGTCTGTTACAATATCTGAATGAAATACAGTATCTATTGGCTAAGAATGATAAAAAGCAAAAATATTGAGAATGCTCTTATGGCTAGATCATGCCCAGTATTTCTGGGGTTTTATGGTTTAATCCCTGTAGGCAGCTAAGCACCACACAGCTTCTTTATCAGAAGGGCAAAATTTAGAAAACTCATAGATGGAGGTAAAGACAGTTTAACAAGGAGTGAAGGAGTGAAGGAAGGGAGGAAGGGAGGAAGGGAGGAAGGGAGGAAGGGAGGAAGGAAGGAAGGAAGGAAGGGGAAAAGAAAAGAAAAGAAAAGAAAAGAAAAGAAAAGAAAAGAAAAGAAAAGAAAAGAAAAGAAAAGAAAAGAAAAGAAAAGAAAAGAAAAGAAAAGAAAAGAAAAGAAAAGAAAAGAAAAGAAAAGAAAAGAAAAGAAAAGAAAAGAAAAGAAAAAAGAAAAGAAAAGAAAAAAGAAAAGAAAAAAGAGAAGAGAAGAGAAGAGAAGAGAAGAGAAGAGAAGAGAAGAGAAGAGAAGAGAAGAGAAGAGAAGAGAAGAAAAGAAAAGAAAAGAAAAGAAAAGAAAAGAAAAAAGAAAAGAAAAGAAAAGAAAAGAAAAGAAAAGAAAAGAAAAGAAAAGAAAAGAAAAGAAAAGAAAAGAAAAGAAAAGAAAAGAAAAAAGAAAAGAAAAGAAAAGAAAAAAAAAGAAAAAAGAAAAGAAAAAAGAGAAGAGAAGAGAAGAGAAGAGAAGAGAAGAAAAGAAAAGAAAAGAAAAGAAAAGAAAAGAAAAGAAAAGAAAAGAAAAGAAAAGAAAAGAAAAGAAAAGAAAAGAAAAGAAAAGAAAAAAGAAAAGAAAAGAAAAAAGAAAAGAAAAGAAAAGAAAAGAAAAGAAAAGAAAAGAAAAGAAAAGAAAAGAAAAGAAAAGAAAAGAAAAGAAAAGAAAAGAAAAGAAAAGAAAAGAAAAGAAAAGAAAAAGTGATACCCAGACAACAGCATCCCTCCAAACTTCCCCCACAGATTTAGTAGTGAGCACAGTTTCATATGGTATAGAACTGTTCAGTTTGGGTGAGCTGTGCTGGCTGTGCCCTCTCCCAGCTTCTTGTGCACTGTCAGCCTACTCACTGGAGGGGCAGTGGTAGAAACAGAAAAGTCCTTGACTCTCTGTACACACTGCTCAGCAAAAACTAAAACATTGGTGTGTTATCAGCATTATTTTCATCATAAATCCAAAAAATAACATCATATGAGCTACAGTGAAGAAAATTATCTCTGCCCCAACCAAAGCCAGCACGAATGTATATATACACTAAATCAGGCAAAGGCCATGCATCCCATGTATCATGATCTTATAAAAGGACAAGCTCTGACCATGATTTCTCTTCCAAAAGAAGAATGAACTGTTGCTTACTAACGTACCAAACACCATGAGGTGGTGAAGAAATAAGGTATTTCCAAATAATTAACTTCCTATTAGGTGCTGTAAGAGTTTTGAAAATACTTTATTGTGTTTGAAAATATTTTATCATATTTCCGTAAAATAGCCTCCATGCTCCTTGCTCTTATTTAAGGAATGTGTGAGCAAAAGCAATGTGGAGGAGCATATTAGAGACAAGGTACAACTACTGAATATTTGCAGTTTTCCAGTGAAAAGTAGAAATAGGGGAGGATTAGGATGCTCATACATATGACCAGTGTTTATTTCTGGAATAATGTACTATTTAATATAAGTAAAGATGGAAATAACTGTCAAATTGGGCATTTGCTGTTCTATACTGGAAATGATTTGTTGTTAGAATGAAACAGCAATAGCATAAACTGGTCAGGTCTCAGTTTATTATGATAGAGGCAGAAAATAATAGAGTAAAAGGTGCTATAAGATTGACGTATTCATCTCAAGAAGGTCCATAATTTACTTGTTTCTTAATACTGTTTGGCAAGGTGTAAGCTAATGAATGTCATAACTACTGAGGAAACTTGGGGGCAGGGGGGAACCTTGAATTTTCAAAAACAAACCATTAAGATATTGAGGTATCATGCTTTAGTTTCTTCACATTATACTCTCACAGCTGAGTGCAAACTTTGCTGATGGCAAAGGAAAATGCAAAGTGTTGACAGTTAACTATAGCTGGCCACCTGGCCATCCATTACACCCCAGATGTGAATTGTGAGTTTTTATGTTCTTATTTGAGAAAATTGCTCCTTCTGATGGTTCTGAGCAATGCTTTTCAGCTGGAGAGATCTACAGATTCTGTAGTATGATGGATTTGTCCATGAGTTTGGACCTGTGGAAGAATGGTGGAACACAAAATAATCAAGGAGAAAAAACAAACAAACAAACAAACAAAAACAAAACAAAACAAAACAAAAAACACATATTTTTGCCATCTGCCTGCTTGTAATTAGCATGCCAATTTCAGTAATTGTCTGGTCCATATAGGTTAATTTGAGTCTATAAAATAGTTTTAATAGATATATTTTCTTTGTGCACTGCTCAATATAGTAGTTCAGAGTGCAGTAAAAATCTTTTCTCACTCTGAAATATCTTAAGTGTGAGCAAAATGTTATCTATCTGACTGAAACAAAGAACTTCTGGTCATTAGTTTTACACCACTAAATTAAGTCATCTTTCCAAGTACAGCTCACTCTTGGTTTGGCTTTTTTTGTTTGTGTGTTGCTGGGATTTGTTGTTGCTGTTTTAATTATTTATAGGAAATGAAACAGCTCCAGTAGAGGTGCTTAGGGCACAGCAGTCTCTATATGACTTGATGGTGATGGCACAAACATGGGATGTAGTTTGGTTCCTCAGTCAAAGTGAAATTCAGCAGGAATGTGAATCTTGATGTCCTACCTACTGTGCAAATGATCTTGTCATCAGAGCAAAGTTATTCTGGCATGGCTGAATTTCTCTGATAGCCCAAGATGACAACCTTGTGGTAGTAAATGTAATATATTCCTGGGAAAAGTTGTGATGTTTATGACCAAATATATGTATCATAAAATTTCTGTACAAACCACATACAGAGGAAACCCCTCTCGCCTCCCCCCCCAAACAGGGAGGACTAAAAAACCTGCAATATATGCTTTATAATGTAGAAATTAGTGAAGCATCAACTATTTTAGAATAATGTATCTTTAGTCTACCCTCTCCTTTCTATATCCGTTCTATCTCCATTCTTATCAGCTTCTCAAGGTATAGGGAAGGGTGTAAATTGAATACAAAGAGAGTGGAAAAATAGATTTGTTTCTGGTAAACATTTAATGGAGTGTGTTTTTTCTTCTATCTCTTTCATATTTAGCCTAACAACAACAACAACAAATCACTTTTTCTATTAACCATTTAATGCCTCTAAAACCTTCATTGTTTCCTTTTTCTAAGGCTTCTCTATACTATTTTGACCTCAAGATAAATTTTTAATAAATAAATAAATAAATAAATGAGAAGTTCCTATGCAGTGTCAGAGTTAGAGAAAGTGTCCATAAAGTAAATAAAAATTCTGAGGGTCTTTCATTTCTAAAAACCCACATCTCTTCATCTACTTCATGCCTCTTCATCTAGTTCTCTTCAGAAGCTCCACTTCGCAGCAGTGGCACCTACAGGATGGAAGGCAGTGGAGGCTGCTATATCTCAGGCAATCATGCTGACAGTACACTTGGCATTAATTCCTAGTCATTGCACAAAATTAAAATGCATTTTGTAATTTTGATGCAATATCTGGCACACCAATAGCTTGCTTCTGCCTTAACTCCATGCTTAAGATATGCGTAGCGTTTGCTGGAAGGAAAGGCTCTGTTTGTAGGCAAAGCTGAAAATTTACCACAAGATACAAGCATCATCCAACTGTCAAAAACAGTTTTTTTCTTGCTGGCAATGAAGATTTTTTTTTCCCATTTTTTACCTTTCATCCTTAACTATGAAGTATAAATAAATAAATAAATAAATAAATACATTATTTTTAAAAAAAAGCAAAATTAAAAAAAAAAAAAAAAGAGGAAAGAAAAAAAAAAAAAAAGAAAAGAAATGAGAAGAGAAGGAAAAAGTGCACTGTGGGATAACCTCATGAGATGTGCATCTCATTTGGCATGATCTTTTTCCAGTTCTCAGGTTTTTATCTTCCCAATAAAGCAGTATTTTCCTGCTGTTCACACTACTACTGAAGCATGAATTTTAGGGCTTGTAACATTAGACTATTTTTATTGATCTCCATGAGTTTGCAGTGGGGACTTCAAGGTCATTTGGTCACTAGGGTTAACTTTGCAGCAATGAAAGGCAATAAATGTTTTCAGGATAGGTGGGTATTTATTATGAGTATTTAATTTCCCCCAAACTGCAGTACTTGTTAGAAAGTATTGAAAAAAATAAGTTCTTGTTTCCTTTGACATGTCCTTTCTTTAAGTATTCTTCTTAACTTGCTGCCCCCATGACCTCCTTAGTAGCAGATACAATTCATTTCTTATGCAGACTGACAAAAAAGATGCATGGTATATGGCACTGCATATCTTTACTTCATTATTTCCTCATAGCAAAGACTCGAAACTGTAATGTGTGAGAAAGAAAAGGTGCCAACATGACATTTACTACTGCTAATATGAATCTGATTAATTCTACAACAAGAAACATCATCTTAACTCTTTATATTCTCATGTGTGTTTTTTGTTTGAACCAAATTGATAAATCAGAATATTTTGACAAATAACATATACTTGCAGCCCTTGTTGAAGCAAACAATATCACAACCTAGTCATTTGCAGTAAGTTTATTATAAGGGAAGCAAGAGGCTGTCTTTTAACAATATTTACATTTGTCTACTAAGCTGAAATCTGTTTTATATAGTTCATTTACAGTATATTTAGCCATAGCTACACTTTATTTTTAGGAGAGCACACTGCGAGTCAGAAATAGTTTCAGCGTGCTTCACCATGCCTTATTCTACAGTGTTGTGGTTCACCATGCTCAGTGAAATAGAATTTCTCATAAAGAGGTGTTACTAAAGCCTAATTATTTTATTTATGCCTTTTTTGAATAACTCATAACGGTTGCTTTCTCTTTGGAAATTGTGCATCCAAGATTTTACCATTTTATTCTTCAGTGATGCATTTTTTTTCTCAGATTATGCAATCAAAATGATTTTAATAACAAGTTTTTATTTAGTTTGATATTTCATGGGTACTTTGGTTTGGTTTTGTACTTTAAAAGACTGTATGTCTCTCTCTTCCTGATTATTGGTGGACAATATAAAAATTAAATATTATTCTTCAATCTGATTTCTTAATACTGGAAGGTTTGGCTGAAATGTCAAAAATGTAGAAACTGTGAAAAATACCATAGAACATTCCTAAGTATATATTTATAGGGAAAATGTTTTTCATTAGCGGAAAGGTTAAAAAAAAAAAATAATAAAAAAAAAAGCATGGAAAGGCAGAAAGGCAGAAAGAAAGGCAGAAAAGCAGAAAGAGAGAGAAAGAGAGAAAGAAGGAAGGAAGGAAGGAAGGAAGGAAGGAAGGAAGGAAGGAAGGAAGGAAGGAAGGAAGGAAGGAAGGAAGGAAGGAAGGAAGGGAGGGAGGGAGGGAGGGAGGGAGGGAGGGAGGGAGGAAAGAAGAGAGAAGAAATAAAAAGCTTTTGATCTATATACATATAATGTTTCCCTCTGTGTAACATGTATATTTAAACATTTATGAAAATTGTAAAGAAATAACCCAGAACATTCAAACACTGTGATATTTTTAAATGCAGGGTGACAAACATCAGATTCCAATGTTTGATGACCTAGTGAGTAAAATATTTATCTTGGATTTGTTTCGATTTCTTCCTTTATTGGATCAAATTTAAACTGTCCACAAAACTGTTACTGTGAAGAAAAATCAGCTGTCTGCTAACACCACTCTCTGGCCATTGAATGTGGAAAAGGAGGGGGAAAAAAAAAAAAAGAAAGTGGGAGAAAAAGAATTTATGAACCGGTACTGGAGGAGGATAAACACTATTTTGCCAAAGTCCATAGGCTGTTGGTAAGCAAGCGAGGTTAGGACTGGCTGTCGCTTTGTAATACCAAAGCAATACAAATAACTCTGAATACAAGCAAATGGCACATAGGTCAGGTTTTTAAACGTGAACACATGCTCCAAAGGAAACCATAGAGAACTAAAAGTTGTTCCTGTTTTGTTAGTTTAGATTCTGAAAGAAGCTTTTGTGTGTAAAGATGTAACACGATCCCATGCCTGGAGCCATGCCCTGTGGTACACAGAGTGCTGTGTTTGTCCCAGGGTACCAAAGGTAGAGAAGCTTGCAGGACTTCTGTACCCGGGCTGGCACCGGCTTTTGGGAGATGTGATTTACTTTTACCAGAATGATAATGAAATGAGCCTTTCTTATCAGTCTGCAGGGGGATTCAGCAGAAAGAATGGGAGCCCTGATGAAGGTAAATCTTCATGATCATTGCTTTAAAAAAAAAAAAAAAAAAAAAAAAAAATTAAAGAGCAGTTCTGTTTCAGTATTATAAACTCTCCTCTTTGAATACCTTCCAGAAATCTGCTGGTTTAATTTCTTAGTCCCATCTGTTTCCCTCTCACTGGCTATATTTGTTAGTATTTCCTCAAGCAGCATGTTGTATTGCCCTTACTGTGCTGGAGGAAAAGGGCATAGATTGATCATTTTACAGGACAGGGAAACGTTTATTTTGGGCTGGAGTAGAGAGCATTTCCTTGCTTCTTGCCCAGAGTTATAGCAAAAAACTTCTCCAGGAAAAAAAATAAAAAAATAAAAAAAAAAAAAAATAGCAGAGCCTGTTTTGGTATACCAGGGGAAAAAAAAAAAAAAAAAAAAAAAAGGCAGCAATGTCAGGAGGGCCATTAGGCTGCTTATCTGTCTTTCTACTTTGGCACGTGAAAGCTCCCAGCTCAGCATGCCATGTGTCAAATCTATCATTTGATATGTCAGGAACCATTATTCCCTCTTTTGTCACCAGTTTTGACCAAAGGATGAAAAATTGCTGTCTTACACAGACAAAATTATTGCTGAAAAAAAGGGCAACTATGGCACATAGGAGTAGGCCAAGGTGAAACCTGGGGAAACTCTCTTTAGATTAGGTCTGGGTTAAGAGAATATTGATCTGTGTGCTAAAAACTGTTGATCTCTCTCTGAGCAGAGGATGACAAATGGTAGCAAACAAAAAATTGAGTGTCTCCAAGGACATTTGAGCTGCTCTCTGTTTTCTGTGAGTATTTGTTTGGTTTGTGGGTTCTGCTCCAGGGATTTAAACTAAAATAAGCAAATATTAAACAGAAAGGAAACAGCCTCAAAATGATACAGTGAGAAACTGCAGGAAGACTACAGTCAGTTAGAAATTAGGCCTGGTATTGAAAATGGTAAATGGCTTAAGCATAAGAAAAAGAACGTGTTAACTGCAGAAGTTGAACATATTGAAATTTTTAGGTGTTTGGGGCCAATTTTATTCTTTGTGACATTTATGTAGTTTTGTTATAGCAAATGGGATGTAAACTATACTTCAAATACCATATTAAAATGTTATATTAATTTCTGGAACATTCATGTCAAGCATTGTCAGCAGCACAAATCCCATGAAACTCCTCATAGGTGATTCACAAACAAATTATGTTAAAGTTTCATAATAGTCTGAGCATCTTCTGAAACCAGCATCAATCCCCCATATTCTTCACCGAACATACCCAGAGACAAGAAAAGTGGAGGAGGGACAAAATCCATCTCCTATGCTCAGATGGTAGAAGTAGCAGTAATGGTTGACCCTGCAAGCACCCAAGCAGGACAAGTCACATTTTCAACACATAGGAGAGAAGAAGCAGGGGGACAAAACTGTGGCCAGGGTTTTTTAGTTTTACTTCCAGTTTATCTATGGATAAAAATGGAACTCTGAGTTTGAATTAAATTGGGTATAATGGTTATGAAAGGTTCTTTTGGCCTCTGGAGATCTAAAGAGTGTTAAAAACTAGTGCCGTATATAACCAACACTGGAACAGGGATTTGTTTTCTTAACGATGAGACCCAGAGCAAGTGTGACTCTCCAAGTTTGTGTTGGCATGAACTTTGGACCTCCTAAGGCCATCTTGTTCTAACAATGCCTGTGATTCAGAGTTTCGTCAGTGAAAGTTTCTCCCCCTGTTCCTGCCCACAACTGCCAAGAGTCATGCATCTTCTCTGACCTTTCTGCATTTGGCAGTGCACATTTGTCATCCACACACTTTCCTATTTTCTGCTCCTTCCCACTGGAGGTCACTGCGGCAGAGGAGTTGTGGACAGCTAATCCAAGTGTCCAGTAAAGTCGCACTGCACCAGCACAGGTAACTAGGAGCAGGTCAGAGTAGATGTGGCTGACGTGTACCATTTTGAACCCCTTAGTGAGCAGAAAGGTCAAAAAGACACATGGAGCTTTTGGATGGATGTGATAGAATGAAGAGAAAATGCCAAAGAGATATTAAGGGTCCCCACCTCAGCTGAATTTGTCTAGTTGTTGTAGAGGTGGCCTGAATGCTCACCTGAATGCAAACCTGAAAGGATTGCTCTGCTAAAGAATGTCATTTTATCAAAACTGAGAGTGAAGTATTCCAGAATTGATCCAGTTTTGGTAAAGTTACAGCTAATTCCTTGCTGATTTCCTGCCAACTCACCTGCTTCCTTCCTTTGCACTCTGACCCTGAGCTGATGGAAAACCATAATGGTTCCCTGGCTCCTAAACTCTTGGGCTCATCTACACTCCCACATCTCACCCGATGAGATGACACAGAGCAGAAACTCATTCCAGGGATATAAACTTTTTTTTTTAGGAGAACACTGATATTCTAGACGAATATTATGTGGCTTTTAATGCTAAGCATGGCAACCTAGCATGGAAAAGTAATTTAGTCCTACAAATCTTTCACAACAAATATTTGGTTTGACCATTTTGAGACTAAGCAGACAAGTTCTGGCACTCTTTGCAATTGGCCAGAAAATAAAGGTATGTAAATACTGAAAATGTTACATCATTGTGAGCTAGTACTCAGTCATGACCTGCTTAACATTGGTAGAAATTCTTTGAATATTTGAAACGTATTTTCAATGTAAAAAATATCTTTTTTGAAACAGATAATTTGCTCATATAGTTCAGTTGTGACAATTTCACTCCTTCTCTCTTACAAGAAAATTAAAATATGTTCAAAAATATCCTTTTTTGTTTAAAATTGTTTCATTTCTGTTTTTCCAGATAATAAAAACAGTTCTAATAATTTGGTTTCCTGAAATGAAGAAGGAGATGGAAATTGTTAGATTTTTTTTCCCCATCAAGTTTGTCTGACTGACCAGCCAGATGTACTTTCCTTTCTCTTTGCATTGTTTCTAGTGAAGTTAAATCCAGGCAGATGAGGTGGGCAGAGAGCAACCCTAAGCACATTTCTTTTGAAATATTTAGATTTGTTAGATAAACAAGCCATACAAAGTTCTTTGTTGGCAGTAGCTCTAAGGATCTAGCTCTACAGATCTTTTTCCCTAGGAGGGAAAATACCAGTTCACTGCACAAGGTAGTCATATACACCTGTGGATGTGTCATTGCAATTGGTTCTTTTTCTCTGAATGTTTTGGAAAGCTCTGATTTTGGTTATATGCTATCACAGTAGGATCCTTTCAGTTTGACATTAGCTCACAGGCTAGTTGACAAGCTCACAATGATGGACAAAAGAGCTGAGTTTGTGATAAAGAAGCAGTTCTTCCTTCTGCCCCCTATTTTTATTTTTCTTTTCTTTTCTTTTCTTTTCTTTTCTTTTCTTTTCTTTTCTTTTCTTTTCTTTTCTTTTCTTTTCTTTTCTTTTCTTTTCTTTTCTTTTCTTTTCTTTTCTTTTCTTTTATTCTATTCTATTCTATTCTATTCTATTCTATTCTATTCTATTCTATTCTATTCTATTCTATTTATTTTATTTTATTTTTCCTCCAGTAGCCATTCTGGCACTTGTCTGACACCTCCATGAGCCAACTTAGCTTACTGCACCGGGGAGAACATAATTCATGATTTTTTGTGTTCACTTTCTGTCTAGTCACTGATCTGAATTGATTTACCAAAGACTGATATGAGTATCAGAGCCGTTGGAAGAAATGTGACAGGAAGATAGAGTTAGGGTCAAAACATGGTGGGAGGATGAGGTGGGTGGAAGTGCCAAAGAAATCACTAGCTCAGATCAACTTGTGGAAGAGATGAGGGTGCTGTGGTACTCTCATGTCAACATTGCTCTCAACATTTGCATCACTCCCAAAGGAGTCATAGTATTTGTCCCCATGGCAATAAAAGGTGGCTTAATTTGTACTTGTTTACATTGGGTGGACCTAGCAATGTAGTTACACATTTAAAACCAGAGATGATTTGGAAAAGAGAGAGGAAGGATTTTCCCATTTCTTTTCCCCATTGTTTCCACAATGCATGATGCTACTTGTCCTCATTTCCACAGTTCTGCCCACCTGGACACACCACCACAGCAGGGGAACAGGAGAAAAAAAGAGCTAAAATTTTGTAACACCTTTCACATTTGGGCAGCTGCTACAAAGGCTACCTTTAGCATCTAAGTGATATCTTAGCTTTCTCTAATCACCAACAAATACCATCACAACTGTGGAAAGTATCCCATTGCATCCCAGAATCTGACTGAAGGACATATGAAGCAAGCAAGTATGCTTGTTGACCACTGGTTTCTGAGTACAGGATATTTTCCTTGCTGCTCTGGAGTCTTTTCTATTTCTCTGGTTTCAGTTTCTTTCTGGACTGATAGGACAAAGTCTTGCAGTCTCACTGCCAAGTTAAAAAAAGCTTCTTACAGTTTCAGCTGTGCTTAATCCTTCTTGTACAATCTTGCCACGATCTTTCAGAGCCACTTGAAAGGACAGAGGGAGAGTGTTGCTGTTTCTTGCAAACCTCTAAAAAGGTGGAAAACTTTTGCTTATTAAAGTGGCAGAAGCAGTGTCCTGAGATTTGATGTTTCTCTACCATCAGTGAATGTCTCACAAATGGAGCATCCCTGCTTCTACATGATGTATTGTGGTATCACATGAAGAGCTGATAGCAGACAGTGAATGAGTGAATGAGATGAACTGGTGTGTAAGTTGAGAAACTATACAGCTGCATACTTTCCAAAATGAGCTCCAAGGAGTACCCAGATAAGACCTCCACATATGTCAGAAACTGAATCTTGAAGTCAAATTTTCTGTTGAGCTTCTGAAATGTAGCTTCCAAATTGCATATATTACTAGATACTAAAATGGATAAATATGATTAGATGATTTTATGATTTCTACTGTTTTTTAACAAATTAATAAAGATACTTCAGTGTCGTATCTTTACACACATAAGCATGTTAAATTCTTTTATTTTTCACCTTAAATTTCTATCAGTGACCCAGTTTAAAATTACCATGTCTTTCTACTGACAATATCCTATGAGTGGCATGTGTTTGTTTGTGAGTTAAGTCAGCTCTAGATCACAAATTCCCAAACATTAAGATTCTGAAAACACTTACTAGACCAGCATGTTGGTTTTCCTGGTAGCACAGGATTGTTCTCTTCAGCTTCTTGGAGTGCTTCCATCAATATGGTATCTAAGTGTCTTCTAGAAGTGTGTAACTGACAGCTGTCACATATGATTCATGATTTCTTCTGAAGGAAAATATTTTGTGTGCATTAAAAAAAAAAAAAAAAAAAAAGTAAGGAAAAAGATGATAGCTGTATAAATATAATATTACCTTCTCTAGGCAAGGAGCACATCGATAACCACACTGCTACTGTAATGTTACTTTTGATGTTGCAGTTGCATCTTTAAGTGAGAGTGTTTTGAGCACAGCAGTTCAATGGTAATTTTCCATATCTTGCAGTTTGCTATTTAAACATTAAGACACATATTTCGTATCTGTAATTCCTCATTTTATGTACTATTTTATCTCAGTTCTGTTTACATGCTTCAGTCTGCTTTTGTACATCTTTTTATTAAGCAAAAATAGCTGTTTTCAACAAAAGTGTATATATTTGTCCGAAACTTAAATTTTCATTAATTTATGAATATATATATTCAAAAAAAAAAAAAAAAAAAAAGTCTAGGAAGTATTTCTAGCATGCCATCATGTCTCAGTTAGCAACATTAAACCCAAGCACAACTAACATATAATCTTTGACATTATTTCATTATTTTTAAATCTTTATTTTTAAGATAACTTAGATGTCCTAATTTCCATGAGAACCAAAAATTGCTGTAAGCAATTATTTATGTGATAATTATTATTATTCATTATAAAACTATTTATCTTCTATTCAAATATTAACCAGATTAAGAAAAAATATATCATAAAAATGACTCTTGCAGCTTATGGCCCTTAAACTCCAAGGACATAAGTTATCTATACAGGAATATATGCTTCCCTTCTGCTTTAGGCAAAAGCTTATAAAAAAGTGTTGCTCTTCAATCAATTGACTCATTTTTTTCATCTGTTCTCACACATTCTGGAGCTCTCCTTGTATGTAGAGGGACAGAAAATGGCTGATGTACAACCTTAAAACTTTACAAATACTTCCTTCTTTTATTGGTCTCCTTTAGCTCTTATGCATGGGTACATGAATGTGTTCATACTCTCTAATGCTTTAATATTATTACATTGGTGTGTATTTATTGTCATATGAAATGTAACTTGATACAGCATATAGTTATGTGATTATCAGCAATGATATTAAAAATATATATATATATTTAAAAACTTGAAAGTAAAATGAGGAATCATTACTATAAAATGTATGGGAATGAATTGTCGCACTCTTTATTTGTGCCTGGACATTTGTGAGATATAAAAAGAAATCTAACATGGCCTTATAAATCAGTTGGTCTAATTTAGTACCACAGCTATTCTGGATATATCTGTGCAATACTTCAGAGAGCAGTTAAAGTTATGTCTTAGTTACACTTCTGTACCTAAATACATTGGTATATCTTTTATGCTTGAGCAGAGCACTGAATTTCCTGCAGTTGTGAAGTTTGATTTGGGGGAAGCTACAAGAGCCTTAGAATACCTCTTATGGTGGAATTACTGGTTTATCTTTGCCTTAAAATAATCTTTTGAACTGGATTCTTCTCAGATGATGCTAATTTTCTAAGGGCTGAGTATCTGAACCAAGCATGGTATGTGAGCTTTTCTAGTCTGTGGAAAGAAGGAAGCAGAGAATGGGTTGTTCCATCTATTTTAGAAACACTTGTTTTAGGATGAATTGCAATACAGATTAATGTCTTCATTGATCTCAGGGGAATCCTGCGAGCATAAACAAACTCCTGACATTTGGGGAGTTGAAACAAAGATTTTCATTGCTTCACAATTAACATTTTTTAATTTTTTGAAACAAGCTCTGTTTTAAATTCTGTATATAAGAGTATGAGCATATGCATAGGTGTTGCACTGGTTCTACTCCGACTCAGCTATACATGGGGCCAGATCACTTCTGGATGCCATGTTAAAACAGCAGCCTTACACAGTGCTTGCTTCTCACTGAACAGGATGGGCATTGCTTTGCCAGTAAAATGGTGTGGCACAGGTATCTCTTCTCCAAGGCTGGGCAGAGTAAATGCACCTGTGTCTGCACCCAGTGCCCCCAGAAAAGATTAGTCATTTCAGTGCAGCATGGAATTTTTCTCCTTACATCTGTGTAAACAAAAGTCAAATCTGACCTGGTTCCTTTTCCAACTCCTTGGTGTCAACGATTAGATTTTAAAATGTAATGTTTTCCCACATAAATGCAAAGCTGTGCCTTTGAAACAATCAGCTGAGTAATTCACTTCATCATCCCCCTCTCCTCTTGTCACTTGTGAAGCACCCAATTCCCTGAGGAGATGGGTTTGTCTTTGCACTCCTGAACACGTCTCCTCAGGCAAGTCATTTTTTACAGTGCAAATGAAGTTTGAGTTATTTTTAAAGAATCTTGGTTTCATTTTTGTGGCAGAGCTGTGAGCAGTAGATCATTCATGCCCAGAAGCCATACTGCAATTTCATATCACAGGCTTTCTGACCCTCTCTGCTCATACCTGGACCAAGGTATATGGGTTCCTCTAAACATTATGATCCTGTTACCTAATTAACTCTATTGTCCAAATGCAGAGACCCTATCAGCCTTGGGGTTTCATTGCTTACAAGTATCTTGCACTATAAGGAGTACTGCACAAGCAGTACCAGCCCAGGCATGCCTGTTAAACATGAATTTCTTCTGGTTTCACAGAAGACCTTGGCCCATCGTGTTTTCGATTGAACAGATACTTATGTTCTCGCCATGTAACTCCTGGTACTTTGACTGACTGCTATTCTTTGCTTAGTCTTGGACTGAGGTTCATCTTGCCTGATTTAGGTGCCAAAATTAAGCAGTTTAAGATGGCTAATTTAGCTAGGAATAAATTACTATCTAAGATAGCTATTTTAGGATGGAATGAATTGCCTTCTGGAAGTGCTTATCTGTATCCATTAATTATAGAGGCAGGCTAGATGACTTGCTTAAAACAAACACTTAACATTAAGATGGTTAAAGGTAAGTGAAATGAGTCCCACTCTTGTGCAGGAATAAATGAATTTAGACAATGGAAACACAGAGCTCCTTTGCTTAAGGCAGAGCATTTTCCCCTCACAGTCTGTGGCTGGCCAGGAAATGCAGACTGTCACAGAGACTTATTCCAGCAATAATTGTTGCCATCCATCTAATTTTTGTTGATACAATCATAATTCTGATCTTTTCTAAAAGAACAACAAAATGACCCACTTAAGAAAGATTCACTCGTCTATCTATAAATTACTTTTGCTTATTTAGAATTGTCCTTGGGATTTCTAAGGTGGATTTCATGGAAAGGCAAAAATTTACTTTCCTATACTTTTGATGTTGTCTCACAATCACCCCAGAAATCAATCTGCGTTCCTTCTTTGAGCTTCAAACTGAATTACATCTTGACTCCTTTTGTGCAATTAGGAAAGTTATTCATGTCTTTCTATCAGTGACTCCATTGCAAGATTAGGAAAAAAAAAAGTCTCATGAATCAAACAGAAAGTTTGTGACGCTTATTGGGAAATGTTTTACGGATGAAAAAGACTTTTGGAGTACAAATTATAGTAGCGTATTATAAAGTTTGTGTGTGTGTGTGTGTGTTCTTTCTGCTTTCCTGTTTGTTAGGTATGCTAGACCATGAATGTCAACATTTTCTCAGACTGTATTGTTATTTCAACAACATTATGCTTTATATAGTATGTTTTTACTGATTCAGTTACTTTTTGGGTCATGTTGCTTCAAACAATGATATCCAGTAAGAAAAAAATAATAATAATAACATTAAGCTTAATCACATACAGTAGAATAATACCAGCATAAGTCTATGCACAGTACTTTCTACATTTACACTCTGTTGCAAGAGAGAAAAATTTAGTGTTTAATAACATAGGGGTGTTTCAAAAACTAAAGAGTGCATGGGTATAGTTAGAGGTATGGCTTTATGTGTGTCACTTCATATGTGGAAGTACAGCTATTGTAACACAGTTTTATCATATGGGAAATCCCCATAAGTAAATATTCAGAAGACCTGTCCTAGGGCAAGAAGTATTAATATAACTTACACTTATTTATTTATGCTTAGCACAAAACATTTTAAATTTGATCTGTGGTTGGTTGTCTTTTTCCTGGTTGTGGCATGGGACAATACTTAGAAAAAGACTTCTGGCTTGCATTTTTCGAGGTCCTTTTAAGATTTTCTGTCGTTTATAGAAAATGGGGGCTGGGAGAGGGGAGCTTGACATCCTTTAAGGCGAGACATCAAGGTGGGACCTTGCAATTTATCATCAAAATATCATTTCAAAAGTTAAGCTCATAAAATAACTAAAGGGAATTACTGTAATCAAACAACAAAATCAGGATACCTGGTTATACCTTAGATATCAAGCACAATGCATCATTACCTACATTCATTTTCTTGTTTGTTTGTTGTTGTTTTTTTGGTTAGTTGGTTGGTTTGTTGTGTTGTTTTTATTTGTTTGTTTGTTTGTTTGCTTACTTTTCATCTGATACTATGAGTTATAATACTGATTATGAAAACTAAACTTACTTAGTAAACTTCTTCAGGAAATTGTAAAGAACTGAGGAAAAAGCAAAATGTTAAAAATAGGCTGAGTAATTTTTTGAAATTACTTCATTTTAGTGGTTAGAAGGAATGAAATTAATTCAGGAGGCAATGGAAGCTGAAAGCAAAAATAGAATTTTGAAGTCTTGAAAATCACCAGTCATGTAAGAGACACTGTTGTGTATCGTGTATGATACAATCACATATCCATCTTATTAAGCATGTAAAACAAGAAGAGATACTCAGCCTTTTTGCCCCTGAGGGCCAAACAGAACTTTACCTTTCCACTTCAGATGAAGTTGCCTATAGCATTATGAAAAAAATGATTAAGAAACCTCTAACCTTTATTGCACTGATACACTTCCTAGATCCTCTTTGATCCCACCACAACAGCATTAGGCCTGTGAGTTGTAGCTAAAACAATAGATGTACCATGATCTGATGGGCAGGATATGCTGATCTAAGAACAAATATGAACCGTTTCTTTCCCTGAAAGGTAGTTTAAAACCTCATTTTATTTGCTCCTCCTTACACTGTCCACCCATTGTAGTTTGCATGGGCAGGGAAAAGAGTCTACCCTTGAGATGGGAAAACTGTTACTGGGAAATCTTTGTCCATTCAGCTACAGAGTGCTTCTGTGGACCCAAGGCTTTCTTGCTGTGAGCAGATGGGTGCAGAAACAGCAGCAGGTGGGATAGACAACAGATAATCCTTTGGGATTCATTCATACCCAGTAACTTGCTGTAGTGGGTCTGGCTGGGATGTTAACTTTCCCTGCGGCAGCCCATACAGTGCTGTTCTCTGCACGTGTAGCTAGAACAGCAGTGGTATCACACCAGTGTTTTGTCTTATGCTTGCACAGCATCAGGACTCTCTCTAACCCTCCTGGGGGGGATGGGCAAAAATGTGAGAAAGGAACATCACCAGTGCAGCTGACCTAAGCCAACCAAGGGGATATTCCATACCATATGATGTCACACTCAGCAATAAAAGGTGGAAAAAATAAGAAGTGGGGAGGGGTGGGCTCTCGTGAAAACGTCTCTCCTCCTGAACACCGGCTACATGCATTGAGGCCCTACTTCAAGGACATGGTCAAGCATCATTCATTTGTGGGAAGTAGAGAGTAATTTCTTTCCTCTGCACTTCCACACAGCCTTTACTTTTGTTGTTGTTGTTGTTGTTGTTGTTGTTTTGTTGTTTTTTTTTTTTCTTTTTCCCCCTCCCTGTTCCCTTTTCCTTTTTTCTCCCTTTAGTTAAATTGTTTAATTAATAATAATCTTTCCTTAATAATTATTTTCTCCCTTTAATTAAATTATCCTCATCTCAACCCATGAGTTGTTCTTTCCTTTACTTCTTCCTTTACTCCTCCTCTTCTAAGGAGGGGGAGTGAGAGAGCGGTTGTTGTGGAGTTCAGCTGCCTAGCACAGTAAAACCACCACACTTGCTGGACAAGGAAATAAACTCAGGAAATATTCCCCTGAAGGAACACTGAGAGTGAGGGCAGAAAAAACTCTTACTGAAAAGACCAGATGTGTTTGGCCTTGCTTTTCCTTTTTACATTTGGTAGTCTAGAAATTTGGTGCTGGGTGGCTGGGCAGATTCTGCACAAAGGCCAAACTAAAACACTAAGCTTTTTCCGTTGGCAGAGGCTCAATCTTGCCCTCAAAAGTTCTTTTGAGCAGCAGCAGGGTCTGTCCATTGACCTTCATAGCAAGACCCAGTTTCCAAAAACAAAAACAAACAAACAAACAAACAAAAAACCCTTGTAAATAATCTCTATCATTTTGCCAGCTGCTCTAGGCATTTAATCTGTCTCTTAAAACTGAAAAATTACAATTGGACCTGACATTTCCTCCTTTCAGGTCAGGTCTCACTCAGGATGTCAATGTGCTTTTCTTGGTTTAGATTGTCTTCAGTGTTCATTTGTTCACTACAGAAGCTCATTTCATTTAAACTGCTATGAAGTGTCTGTTCCTACAATTGACTTCCCTGCACAATTCCTGTTTGAAACAAAGGGAAGTCTGTGAGTGAATTAATTCTAACAAATTAGAAACAATTAATTGCTGAAAATAAGAGCTACTACTCAGTTCTTTCTAAAATTATATTAGGAGGACTTTTTGGGGACGCGGTGTATGTGTGTACTTTTAAAAGAGGTACTACTATAGTAGTCATCCAACTACAGTATTACTACCTACCTACCCACTACTCTTTATTAAGGGCAACTCCCATATTAAAACATTTAGAAATAAAATACAGATAGATGATGAAATGCTAGCTGTTACCAGGCTTCTTAAATATATAGTACTAGCCAAACTCGTAAGAATATTTTCACCTTTTTATATTAAGTCCATAGCTAAATGCTAGCATTTAGCATATATAAATGATTGTTTCTGCATCCATTTTTCTGCTGATATTTGCCTTTTCACCAATTAGAAGCCTCCTTGCCTTCCTGACAAAAATATGATGTGAGGCTAGATAAAAGCATTTGTTTAAAATACAAATTAAAATCCTGTCCTGGCCATAACTTTTGCACTTTTGATAGAGCCTTTCCCAGAAATAAAGTGGTAGGGATGCAGCACTACTTTCTTCAAACCTCATGTTTATTACTGCTGCTCCTTGACTTCTACTAAAGGAATCATTTTACCGGCATGCTGAAGTCAAAACAAGCAGTCAGATTTCTCTGTTCTGACTTATCTTTGACAACGATAAGATTCATTAGCAAAATCTGCACAAAGGTTGATGGCATGTCCTGGGGCCCATGGGTGAATCATATTTATCTATCATATACGATTATGCCCAACCAAACTTTACACATCTACACATGTTTTTCAGAGACTGATACATACATAATCATTGTCTGTATGGACACAGGACCATGCTTTCTCTGACATAAATGTCTGCAGAATGGAGTGCTGAAAAAGAGATGAATGAAACTGAGATGCCATAGAAAATTGAGAATTAGTGAGGCTGGCTGGGAATGATGAAGGAAATAGAGTTTATACTTTGTTTCTTGCTTAGTGCTTGATCTTCAGCAAAATCATTTCAGAAGTTCAGAAAGAAAAAAAAAAAAAGAAGGGGGGGGGAGTACTCAGTGTTCCTTTTAGTACATTTTTTTCTTTTCTCTTATACTTTTTAAACTGCTTTCCCCAATCTACATAGATATGTTAAGTTCTCTGAAATTATTCAGATAACATCCAAACCATCCTAGAGATAGCCATCTCTAGGTTCTACAATGTGTGAATACTTCTAAGGAGCCTTATTAAAAACATTTGCTAAAGAAAGACCTATTTTTACTATGACTACTTGTATTTTTCATTATCATATTTTTTGTATTGATGACATCAATTGAACAGGACAGATTCTAAGTTAAGAAAGAGTAAGGTCCACAACATCTTTATCATGTAAAATTTGTCCACGTTTAATTATACAGAGACATTAATCCAATCAGATATCTCCTCTTTTTTCTTAATACACCTTATATGTATTTTCTATTTAAAATCTTTGAAGCCAGATATAGACTAGTATTTTTTTCCCTTTCTTAACCTTTTGATCAGCCCATATGTGAGATTTTATTTTCAAGGCTTATTAGAACTTACTTTCCATGTATGATGTTATTCAAGTAATGTAAAAACTACCTGAAATGAACCAGCATACTTGTGGTGGAAGTGATGAAATGCAGATTCATACAGTGTGGTTTATATAAAAATAAAGCAGCAGACAATAGGCCTGAATATTATGAACAACATGCTATGTTGGAACACTGGAGCATTCCTATGTTTTACTACAGTTAAAAGTAGTTTCTGGGAGAATGATATATGTCCATTGATCATCCACTGAAGTCAATGGAAACAATTCCATCGACTTTGTTAAGAGCTGTACCTGACTTATTGCTAATTTTCTATTTCAGGTAGTTTTATTATAATAGATGTGCATACAGCGACACGAAGTTACTCGTTTATATATGAGAGGGGTCAACCTAGCTTAGTACTTTCTGGACACATTCAAAAGCTTTTGAAATGTCCTCCAATAGACACACTTCAATGAATATCAGGCAGTTTCCTAGATTACTGTAGAGTGTAGATAAACTTTTTTTAACCTAAGTGTAGCTTCTGGGACAGATTTTCTCATGTAGACAACATGATCAGAAACTGTTCCTTCTTAGGGCTTAAGTCATGGCTGATTTTCACTTCACTCCAGAATGTTACTTCACCTCAGGACCTGAGCTGTGAGAACTGATTCAATTAACAAGGAAGACCTGAGACTAGGCTCCAAAACTTATATTTTAGCTGAGAAAGACCCTTTTGCATGTGGATGTCTTTGGATTTCTGCATGTGGACATTCAATGCATGGATTAAGCAGGTTGGAGTTCACCAAGTTTGCATACAGCTTTGTTGACATAGGAACATTGGTATTGAAGAGCAAGATATATCTTTTATTGCTAATAGCATAGGTTTACAAATGTGACACAAAGACCAATGCCAGAACTTTAAAGAATACTGCATATATTGCTGCTCCCCTTGCTCACACCCTTGAGGACCTCCTATGACTGCACTATTTACATTAACCATTCAGCACCTTTCAAGAAGAGTTCAATATGATGAAAATCAGAAAAAAAGCTTTAGCAGTGCTTTCTTTAAAATACTATATTCCCCTCATCAGCTTGTCTTTTTTTCTATTTGGCAACCACAGCTTTTTATCACCCACACTTTAAAATGAATTAACATTAATCTCATTATTTTTAATAGTGACTCCAATTTACTGTATGTAGTTCCTTATGTCAGAATCCCTTTTTCAGTGCATTAATATTACAAGATTCCAGGACAGATCTGGAATCTGGAAGAATGTTTGTTATTCATTTAAATTGGGAAAACTAGGATAAAATAGGTTAACATAGTTTGATATGTCGTACAAAAACCTGCTTTTGTCTCCATTAAATATATATATTTATATATGTAAATAATAATTTGTAGTTCACAATTACCCTGTAGTTTAAAATTACTTTAAAGGAGGTTGTAGCAAGGTGGGGATCAGGCTCTTCTCTCAAACACCACGTGATAAGATGAGAGGTAATGGCCTCAAGCTGTACCAGGGAAGGTTAGGTTAGATATTAGGAGAAATTTCTTTACCGAACAGGTTGTGCAACACTGGAATAGGCTACCCAGGGAAGTATTTGAGTCACCATCCCTGGAGGTCTTCGAGAAACATGTAGAACTTAGTAGTATGGTGTAGTAGTGGAATTTAGTACTAGATTAAAGATAGGACTAGATTATCTTAGATGTCTTTTCAAACTTGAATGACTCTGATTCTATGATTTTCTGTGAAGTGTATTTGCTGCTGGTGGCTAGTGGGAGTCACTGAGAAGTCAGTCATCTGTATCACAACTATTTTAGTCCTGGTAGAGGAGGTTAAAGAGACTGAGCATGGCAAAAATGCTGTGGAATGGTACTTGTACTCTTATTTTCTTAGCCAGGCTTCAATGGGAAAAAAAAAAAAAAAAAAAAAAAAAACCACAGTATGACCTAATAGTGGCTTACTGGTGATCTTACATATCTTACTTACAATAGTGGCTCACAAGGTGATCTTTGTGATCTTTAGTATTAGTTATGAATCTCCAACTTCGGGCCTTTGAAAATATAGAAATATCTATTACTAATCCAGCTTTAGTCTCTGGAAGTGTGGATACATCTGAAAATGAGAAAATCTGACACAACACTTTTCTCTGAAAGAATTCAAGGGAGTGGAAGCAGAGGACATTTAGATATTTATTTTCCAACATGAGGCTTAACCAGAAAGCCTGGATTTCCTTCATTTATTGTATTCCTTTCCCTAGGTATCCTCTACTGAGAAAGACAGAAAATGTTTGCTTTGTGTTTACTTTGAACACTTTTACAAAGTGTTTACTTTGACCCCAGGTGTCCTTCTTGTGTTCCTGTAAAACACCAAGGTTACATCTGCAAAGATTTTAGTTTCAGAAGCCTGTAAATTTGGTATATTTGAGTCTGCTTCCTATCAATGCCTGAGGAGAATCCCTTGTGCCAGCCCCATGGGTTTCAGGACCTTTCTCAATCCCAAGTGAAATGGTTGTTCCAAGCCCCTACATTACCACCACAGTGGCAAGCTCCACAGGTAAGCTGCTCTTGTGGTTATAAGATACCTTCAGTAAGGTGAAAAAATATATGTTTTAGACAAGTTCTAAAAACGGTAGTCTACTGGAAAACACAGAAAAGTAGTTTTGAGCCATGTCAAGTGAGCATATTTGTGGAGAAGTCACCACACTGGGATGAAACGCCAGGTCTGGTAGAACACTGCACCACTTCAGTATTCAGCACTGCAGAAAGATAAATACTGGAAAATAAGAACAGCTAAAAGCAGAGAAAAGTTACATTCCTGGGAGCAGAACAGTAGAAGGAAAATGTGATAATACTGTTGAACCAATCTTTTTTTGGTGGTGTTAGCATTTGCCACACACATATATTGCATGGATTTGGCAACAGATAAACCAGACTCATCAAGCAGCTGCCAAATATGACTCTAACTGGAGCTACAAGAAGTACTGAGAGATTAGCTTCAGGCATTGCTACACATGTGAGGTACGTTTTGTATGAAAACCCAGAGGGGCAATTATTTACCTTTCTTTCACAGCATTTTTCTCCTTTCTGAGACTTGCATTACTCTGTTTGCAACTGAAGAAAAAGAGAAGCATCTTCTATGAGGTATGCTTTTTGCTCTATATGCTGTCACATTCCCATGTGTGAAGACATTACCTGTTTAGTAGTCCCAGCTGTAACACCTGCTGCCACCCAGACAGCATCAAGGGGACTAACACCGAATTTTCTCTATTCATTGTTGTGGTCATTATGTATATTGCTATATCTAATAATTGAGTTATAAACACAGAATCTCTCTGAAGAAAGGTACCTTATTCCATGTAAATATTAGTAATATAACAATTCTGCCTATAAGACTGTGTAGTGTTAAGGCTAGCCCTGAGACTCTGACAATTAAACACGTATATCATCTGTCTTGTATAATCTATGTAAATCTACGATTCTATGATTCTATGATCTGTCTTGTGTAAATCTCTTTTCCTACAAAGAGAAGATTTGGTGCCAGTGCTTATCACATGCAAATGTTTTGTTTTTTTTTTTTTTTTTTTTTCTTTTTCTCTATTCAGATTTGAAAAGCATACTAAAAAAAAAAAACATATGAAAGGACCTAAGTAGAGAGGCTTGGTTTAACAGGTGGACATGTTGTAGGTGAAATGCCATAACTCCAGAAAAACTCAGCAATACCAAGACAAAAACATTAGAAAATGTAGATGAGGATGACAAAAACATTACGATAAACCGAGGTAGCCAAACTCAACTGATATCTCAACAAATGACATAGGTACATGTTTATTCTAAGACTGAATTTAGCAGTAACACAGCATTATCCATCAAGGAGTGGAAAGACATGGATGAAAAACATCTTTGTATCTTTATAATTTTGGGACTGAGAACCATTATATTGCACCCTATCAGTGCACTCCTGTCAGTGCTGAGTTTTGCACATCTAGAAACATACATGTATGTGGTTATCCCAGAATTGCTTGAACTGATTTAATCATCCAGCAAAATATCTAGGTGTCAAATAAAAACTGTCATATCATAGACACACTGCTGGGACCTCAGTCAGGTAGTGACCTGTATAACCAAGTCATAAGGCTGCAGTAAGAGCCTGTGAAGTCGATAGCAAGGGTAAATTAACAGTCTCAGATCCTTCTAGTTAAAAGCACACAGTTCGAGCCTGATTAAATATGCAATGCCACAACAGCCACTGTGATGACACAGAATGTAAATCAGGGTAGAAAATCTGTAAAAAGCCAAATCTTTTTTATTCTTATTTCTATTTTCTGATTACACTGTTTATTGTAGAATTTAACATTTTAAAAATAATTTAAAAACCACTTTATTATATACTTATTTTTAATAGCATATACAGTAGTAATGACATTGCTAAAGATAATAATTATTATATTTTAGATTTTTTAGATGATAGCAATCTTATTCAGCTATTATCAGAATTATATCCCACAAATTCAAACCTTCTGAATGCCTTGAGGACAGTGCCTTCATCCTTACCATTGTGTGCTGCATCTCTACAGTGTTTATGCTTGAGAATCCCCAAGTGTTTTAAGATGAGTTTCCTCTGTATTTTGCATTCTTATTTACTTTTTCTCTTCTTACTAGCACAGTACTGGTGAGATGATGATTGGACAAGATGTTAGTTCAGAAAAAAAAATCATTAATGTAAGATGCTGGAAAGACTTACAGATATCTGAGTGAAGTTTTGCACAAAAGATCTTGTATCATCATCCAGATTTTATTCAGGAAATTTTAAAATTCACTTTAATTTTATCTTCTCTTAATGTCACCCCATATGAGATCAATGTGATCCACGCATCCTCCTTTCTTCCACTCTTCTCTTATTCATCATCGTGACAATAACAATTTCTCTTTCATACTAGTTTAGAGGAAAAACAGCTTGATTCATATTTGTGTGGGTGAAGGGAAAAGCAAATCAGAGATGAGTTTTGCACTGGGCCATGAGTTCTGAGGTCTGCATTTTCTGCTTCTCTTTGGCACCAGGACACAAAACCTGAAGATTTGATGTGACTTCTGTGAAGACTGTGTGTCCTCTAATCCACGTTCCCTCCTTTTCTCCAGCAGTTTCATGGTTCCAGTGCAACAGAGATACCATGACAGGTCACAGCTGTGTGGAGGGAAGTGATCTCATAGGCAGAGAGGCAGAGATCTCATATCGCACTGAGAGGTTTAAATATCGATATGGAGACCTTGAAGTGGATAAATGTGGCAATTTGCTTTGCTAAGCAGACATTCTGTTGTATTTTCACCCATGTGGAGCTTTTTTAGGGCATACGGCTTAATTTCTAGGTCTGAGTTGCAGTAATGCAGCCTGGAGGTCACTAATGCAGGGATAACTGTATGGTATGATTACTATGCAGATTGCCACATAGCTATGACTCCAAGGGAAAGGAAGGAGCAAGGGAGAAACATGGCTATTTGAACATATAGTAGCATCAAGGAATCAAAAGGAATCTAAAAGCTACAGACTTTTTTTTTTTTTTTTTTTTTTTTTTTTTTTCCCTAGATAAATGTGGCAACTTGATGGAACAACTTATTTAAAAATAAATAATTATGATAAATAATTGTGTTAAACTCTTTTATTTACTATTATTCTAAGGAGAAGCTGCAGATATTATTGAAGAATATGAAAAGATAAACTTACTTTAACTCCTTTTTTTAAAACAATTTTTACAATTTTATATGCAATCTGTTTTTGCTTCTCTTCTCTAGCAGGTGCTTGCTCTCATTTGAGATGTGTGGACCTTAGGTACAAAGCAATATTGAGGAAAATATATTTCCTCTTGGTTTTCCAATTAGAAAATATTATTCCCCAAACCATAAACATTACTGGAATTATTCATATAGTTATAGTATTAAAGGTATATTTTTAAGATGTTTGTAGTCATAGCAGCGATTGGACCGCATTACAAAATTGACAATGTCTTTTCATAATTTGCTTTCATGAAGTAAAGCAAGGTAAGAGTTGGAAAACCTACTCTTCTGAAGACTGGCAGGAGGTGGACACCAAATCACAAAGGCAGACAACAATCTTCCACATGACCTAATGTCCAATGGGTCTTTGTTATTTTGGAAGTGCAGAGAAGACAGAGATGTACTAATTGATTATAAGAACACCGTGAGGATATGCATAACTTATAGACACCCATTCAGTGCAGCTGGGAGTCTCGATCAGGATGTTTTGACTCATCATGCTGGGCCTTCATCAGATGATGGAACTAATTTTTTTTTCATCAGCTGATTAAGATTCAAGATAATGAGTTGAAACATGTCAATACTAATTCCCTTCAGGACTGTAGGCAGGATGTTAACTTCCACACACATACACACAGAGGAAACCACAAGAAGCACAGCCTCCCTAGATTTATGTCATTGGTGAAAAAAAGTAAGAATTTAACATGTATACAAATAATAAAAATCAACCCCAAACTAGATGCTGTTATATTTCCTTCCCATATTACTTAATGTGTAACTTGAATGTTTTTGTTTGGCAGGGCTGTGTTTTGAAGGTGGAACATGGGAGGGAAGGGACAATCAGGACTTGTACTGAGGTTGATGTATGACCAAGAGTTTAGTCCTCAGTTACAGCTAATGGGGTGAAAGGCTATGATAAGGCATGTGATCTGAATCAGTAGTGTACTATTCCTACAGCTAGTCAGGGCTTCCCAAATGTGGTTTATAATTCCAGAAGTTGAAAATGGAGAAGTCTCACAATATGAGCCAAGCTTCTTTAACCTATCCACAGAAATGTCAGTATTATTTTAGCAAGTGATTCATAATATCTGTAATACGAAATCTTGTATTTTGTATATTGCATTTTACACAGTAACTGGCAAATTATAGTATAGAATAAACTGAAAGTTAATGATTTGTACTGCGTATCATGGCTGTGATCCCAGCATCTTCAAACCACAAGGACTGGAAGTATGTAGCAGTTTAAAATGCAAGCCTCTGTTACCAGAAAAGAGACTGAACTCTTACATGTATGATTAAGGATCACTTCTCCCTGCAGTACGCAGCTGATCTCCGTGTTTCTAAAATAATCTTCTTGCTGGAACACTTTGTTACAATTGCATACAAGCTTTTGGAAAAAGGCAAAGTGCTGCAGAGATGAAAACGTTTATTTTTTGCTTCTCTCTCCACAGATATATCTATACTGTAACGATTTCTAAACTGTCAGTTTCTTCAGACACTATCAGTAGGTATATTAGAGAGCAGGAACTACTACCATTGTGCAATTTACAATGCACTATTGAAGCAGAGCAATTGTCATACAATCTATAAAGACCTACTCATAAACGTCTTCAAAGAGGTCTTAATTGCTGCATGATTTACTACATGAAGAATACCTTCTTTTTTGTGTGTTAGGAAGTATTTTGCTGCAGGAGAAACCTTTTTAGCCAGACTTTTATAGGCCAGTCTTTGCGGTGGTAGCATGCGTTTACTAGCTGTATAATTGGTGGCACAGTTCTTCTATCATAAACATTGTTATCAGTTAATTAAACTTGAAATGGAGCTTTGTTCCACAACATGTTTTGTCAGATTGTTTTCCTTATTTATTTATCATCATAAAATTTTATTTTATGACTGGCAGCTTCTCAGCCCTCCAATAATAATATAAATCAAAACAAGATTTTAGTCTTCATGCAATTTCCTTTTGGTCTCAAAATATGAAACCAGATGTTTTTGGCATGCTAAAGATGCTTTTCATCTTTTTTTAGATTCTTTCAATGCAGTCAAAGTAAATGCATTTTTAAAACCAACTTATGAAAGTTAAATTTCCTTTGTTCGCCTGGGTGTAGTCTGGTTTGCATTGATGCAGCAGCAAAAAGAGACCTTCCAGATAACACACTGGATACCATTGAAGAATTACACATGTGTCTCAAGCCTCAGACAGAAACAGGAATTATATTAATAGCAGATCAGAAGATTTATATTATAATTTAAAACATTATGAATTTTGTGCGTGTGTGTATATGTATCTAAAGGACTTAGCAAGCAGCTAAAGGAAAATTGGACTATGGGACAACTGTATATCCTGCAGTCTCAATACAGTAAGTGGCTAACCTACAATATTTGTTCACACATTTAGCAGCCTTTTCCTGAGTTGAAACAGATTTTTTTTTATTTTTTTTTTTTTATGATGCCCTAACGAATTGTCATCAGTATTTCCTCTAAGCAGTGAATCCTATTTCAACAGACATTAGATCTGGGCCTAAGGCTATTACTAAAGGACCTAAACATTCCCAGGTGGGCCTCTCTTCAATAATAACAGCAGCCTTGAAGGGATTTACTGATACAGTAAAGAATATGAAGTAATAAACAGGAACTGGACCAAAGTGGGACAATTGTTATGAACATTTGCATGCCAGCCCTCTGAATCCTCTGTCATATAATATTAATTCTGGTGTTTAACTCCTGAAAGCAAACAGAAAAGCTTTGGCATTCTTGTGCACAGTGTTTTCATTTTTTTGGTTTTTCATTTTTATTTTTGGGGGGGGCGCTGGTTCTGCTTTACAAGCTGGGACTGCAGATGAGCTTCTCTGTATCAGCCCCCACCTCTGAACTTAGTGAAAGAAGGAAGCAGACATTTGTCATTAACCCTGCTCTGGTCCCAGGCACTAGAAAAACTGTAAATTCTGTAGTGAGACTAAACATTCTAAGCCCCACAGAGCTGTAAGTGAATCTGAGTGCTGCAAAAATTACAGGAGAGATGTACATTTGCCTGATTGTGGCATCTGTTAAGTCTCCGTGTCTTGTTTATTCAGGAAAAATTAGTCAAGGAAGAGATATATTACTGGAGGGAAAAAAAAAAAAAAAAAAAAAAAAAGGAAAGAAAAATTGAATTAAAATAAATGTTATCACTACTTACTACAGCTGGTCACGTTATTTACTCATTCAGGTTTTCTGTTTTGATATTTGGTGAACTTAAACATTAAACAAGCAAAAAAAAAATAAACAAATCCTTCTTTTTGAAATAAAATGAATACCTTCAAAAAGAAGTCCAGAAATATATAAGTCCAGAAATTTTCTGCATAAATGTGGTGTTTTCATTATTCTGAAAGTATATCTTTACTCCTTACATTAGTGTTTTTCTTGTTTGTATTTTGGAATGGCAAAAGCTAATTAGGAACTAGGTCTCAGGTGAAAGAGAGTGGATTTCCAAATAGTGTCTATCTAGATGAGAAAAGAAGGACGGAAAGGAAAGGAAAGGAAAGGAAAGGAAAGGAAAGGAAAGGAAAGGAAAGGAAAGGAAAGGAAAGGAAAGGAAAGGAAAGGAAAGGAAAGGAAAGGAAAGGAAAGGAAAGGAAAGGAAAGGAAAGGAAAGGAAAGGAAAGGAAAGGAAAGGAAAGGAAAGGAAAGGAAAGGAAAGGAAAGGAAAGGAAAGGAAAGGAAAGGAAAGGAAAGGAAAGGAAAGGAAAGGAAAGGAAAGGTCAAGAGGGAATCTAGGGCTGTCTGGAAGGTGTACATTGCTTTGACTTTGGCAGAAGCTGAAAAAAAAAAAGAGTTCAGCTCCTAAAGACAGAAGAGGAAAGGTTCTAGTGACCAAAGCAAAAGCTCAGAAATGCAGCTGCCTGGGAGTGGGTTTATTAAGAGGAACACAATAAGGCAACGAGGAAGAGAAGGTAAATGTGGGCAGACTGACAGTTTTCTAAGAGCTTTGATTTTCAGTGTTTTTATACAAAGGGTGACATTTAAATAAAACTGTTTTGTGACTGCTACTTCTGTTGTGCAAAACTATATAACCCTCCTCTTCTCCCACATGAGAGTCAAATGGCCACTAAGTTGTTATTTACTTAGAAAAGTGATTGTAAGAAAGAAATGGTGTAGAAGTGTAATCGTTTGGGGGAGTTTAAGTAAAATGTCTGTATGAACGCTACTTGGATTTCACAACATGAATACTGTATGGGCAGTAGGTACTTACTGGTTTCTGGCTTTTCTTTACAGTGAAGAAATGCATCTGTAGAAATGACTGGAAACAAGAAAGACATGAGTACAAAGCTTCAGCTAGTTATTCATAGCCTGTAGGCCAGGGACAGATCATCTACCACTCTCATAACAGTTGGAAATGTTTTCCTATTTACTTTTGTGTTTCTCCCCAAAAAAGTAGCTTCAATACTGTGCCACTTCTGTGACACTGAATGGCAAGGATGCACCTTCACATACCATCAAACTTTCAATCTTTTATTCATCTTTCCTCTCCCTACTTCTTTTTTCACCAGATGAGCCACCAGTGTGCAGAAAGAGTGCAGATATGAGAAGTTCTTCTTTCTCCATGTTAAAATGGGAGGGTAAGCTAGCTATGGTGTACTATTAGCAAGCAGTGAGTGTTGCTTACATCTCTGCATGGTAGCTCACTATGATCTACTTTTTTTTTTTTTTTTTTTTTTTTTACTTTTTTTTTCTCCATGAAAGAGTGGGTACATTCTACCTTAGTTCTCAGGTTAGTATTTCAAAATCCTAACCTTCACCTCACTGCAATACTGTGCAACACTGTGCTTTTTCTAGGTCACTATCATAATTTGACTCTATATTTTAATAAGCAGATGCTTATTAAAGTGCAACCATGGTTTTGATCATCAGTGTATAGAAATTCCTATACAGAAGATATGTATGCGTTACAGCCATTGAATGGCTGCAAAACTTCAGAAAGAGTTTGCTTAGTTTATAAAATGTTTTATTAAACTCTTGGTAAATACACATTGTTGAGATTTGACATTAACCACCTTCATTCATGATAATAAACACACAAATTTTCCACATGGATATCAGATCTGATTTTTTAATAGGAAACAACTATGTTTATCACAGATTTCTGAATACATCGCACAGATATCAGACTAGATTCATAGTGTTTTGATATTGTCCAGAAGATGTATGTTTCCTTTCCCTAGCCATTTTTTTCATTTGCAACAGTCAAATAAGACATAACAAATACATCCTGCCACGTGGTGGTAGGTCAGATACCTGTGTTATATAAATCTTTATGCTGAGAGTTTATGACATTTTAAACTTAGAGCTTCATTCAACTTGACGATTTTGGCAGCAGCCAATTATGATATTAAACAGTTCACAGAACTTAACCTAAGACCTAAAATTAAATAATTTTTGTAATGACTGATTTGCACCTCTCCCGGTTCATTTAGAGCAATTCAGTTCAAAAGTCTCACCCTTCTTAATTGCTCCCTTTTAATTTGAAGCTCCAATGTCTCTCTTTATTTCTCTACTGTATCTACTTATTAAAAAAATATCAATCAGGAAAAAAAAAATCTTCTAGGCTTACAGGAGCTATATGGCTGTCCGCATACATGTTGTTGGAATAAAAATCATGGAAATCTTTTCCTGATACTACAGAAATCAAAGTCTGAAATGATTATTTTTTTTACTGTATTATATATTTTTTAATTTGATAAAGGTATTGCAATTATATATTCTTAATATAAAACTGAGATTTCAGTAGATGAAAGATGGAATTTGATGTTACGTACACCAAAAATAAAATCCTGAACTTTGGTCAATGCTCAGGCTCTTCCTCGTTGTTCTTATCCACCTGGTACAAGATTCTTCCTGTTTTCCTTTGTCTTTCTGGAATCTTGGTGACTCTAAAAGGCTGTGTTGTGCTTGATGAGTGATTGTGGAGAAAAGATCATCTTTACAGGTCCTTAGATTAGATTACCACATCTGAAGTACTGCTGACACAAGTAAATGCTAGAAGAATAGATTAGAAGATTAGATAGATAGATAGATAGATAGATAGATAGATAGATAGATAGATAGATAGATAGATGGAGGTTTGGTTTGTTAGTTTGTTTTCCTGAAACTACAGAGATAATAATACAGGAGCTAAAAGATCAGTTTGAAACTGGAAGGCTAGTAAGAGCAGGGCACAGAAGAAATAGGGCCAGAGCAAAAAAAATATAGTTCCATGAACCTTAGAGTAACAGCACGAGATGAAAAGAGGTATTCTCCAAATTCAAAGAAGCCAGAAGTTACTTTTGTGTACCACTATAGATTTACCTAGCCCTGTTTGCTGGAGCTAGAGTTCACCCAGACTTTTACAAAACACCCATTCAGTCACTGCCAAAACAGATGGAGTTATTTCCAGTAGTCAAGTTTTAAAAGCTTACCCTAAACAATTTATATTGCAATGTATAGTTTTGTTATAAAATAAGCTGTATAGAAAAGATGACGTAGAGGTAGTTTGTTAGCAATGTAGAAGGAATTTTTGTTGACCTTTGCATTTTGAAGCAACAACTTTATAATACCTGGTTTTCACATGTGTTTCAATAGAATATGAAACATGGTTTGAACATCTGCAGCACAGAATTTGGCAGATCTTGGGTAAAATATATAGCATCTTGTTTAAAATAGCACGGTATCCTGAGTACCTGGGAGACATACTGACAAGAGAGAGACCTCCCCTCACCCCTTGTTAAATATTTACTACTTGAGTCCTGAACATCTGCAATTAGCTAAGAATGGTGATGTCAGTGGACACTTCCCAAGGTTAGCTGCCTCAATATTTGTATAGATCTAATCTGAACTCCTTTTCTTGAGAAGAGGAACACATTCAAACTCAACAAATTGTCATTGACAAATGACCACAGTAGTCTAAGGATAAAAGAAGGGCAAGTATTCAGTAGAGAAAGAGAAAATGAACATTAACAGAATAAACCTGACCTATTTAGTGTGTGATCACAGTCTGTGATTTCTCAGACTTGGATTATTTGTTATCATATAAAACTCACGATTTGGGGATAATTCTCAAAATTTAGACACCAAACAGCTGCAATTTAACTGTTTTTTTTTGTTTGTTTGTTTCCTGAAAGGGTGAGGAAGACTCTGAATATATTAAGATGCAGCACTAGGATTGGGTGCTTTCCAGGTGGCATGCCACTCTGTGTTAAATGCCTCAGCTAATGAATCTCTTTCTATTTTGCTTGCATCAGTTTTGTCAACTATACGCTTTATTGTGGAACTGGCAAAGCCAAAGCACACTAGCCTCATGGTCCCTACTGTATTGCATGGAGGCACCTGAATGTGAGGGGATCAGTGTAGGTGTAGGAGGCATGTTACCCACACTGGGTAACTTGGACTGTTGACCAAGCAGCAGTGGGGAAATCTCCAGAGATCACCTGGGTACAGCACCCACTCATCTGGAAGGAAGAGGCCAAAAAAACAGTTGTGCTGTTACACAACAAAAGGCAATGTGGGAGCAAAGCAACAACGGTGCCAGTCCCTACAGAAATAAACCTAGTAGCCTAAGAATCAGGTTCAAGTTTTCAGCTGTTTCTGGCCAGAACCCCTCATCCCAGTAGAAAACTAAGTGAAGAAACCAAGTTCATTTGAATTAACTGACACTTCATCTCGGCCCAGCCTGTATGAACTACTGTGTTTATTTGTCAGCAGAAAATCAGACCTCTGTTTTTTGATACCAGTTTGCAAGTCAGTAGACAAGGACAAATGTGGAACTGAGGTGATGTATGAGGAGTAGGTGCACTTCATATCTTGTAGCTCTAGAGTCTGAGCATGCTGGAGTTGCACAGTCTATAAGTGACATAAGGAGAAAGGGTTTTTCTATTTGGAGGCAAACTAATGGAGGTTTTTGTCTGCTATTAATTATTATTATTGTCTGATATTAATAATTGAACAGTTTGGGTATGTTGAAATTCATACAATATAGACATTTTTCACTTGTTAGTGCTTCTCTGTTTGTTTTTGTTGTTTGTTTGTTCCTTTTAAATGGGTTTGTTAAAAAATCAAACATCGTTTGAAAATTTCAGTGTATTTAACATGTTATGGCAACTCCTGTTTAAATCTGCTTTCTAGAATGAAATTAAATGAAACAACAGCAACAAAGAAGAAGCAAAAAGGAATATGAAAAATAAAAAAAAAAAAAAAAAAAAAAAAAAAAAAAAAAACAGTTTGTTCTCCTTATTGTTTGTGGAAAACTTCTTTTGCCAAACTCCTTAGAGAGTGTACTGAGGACTAGTCATTCAAACACATATATATATCTTTGTTATTAGATGCATATATGTGTATAAAACAGACAATTCTTATAAATCACCAGTTCTGATCAAATTTTCAACCCTTTGCTGTATAATATTTCTCTATAGCACCTATGAAAAGCTTGATTCTCAAAACTTCATGCACTATTACTTCTCATATAAAGTGATTTATATCACAGTGCATAACTGTTTGTAACATAAAACTCAGAATTTTGAATGTTGAAAGGGGTGATGATTTCATTACAGACTGCACCAGACTACCCATTGACTATATTGACAAAGCAGAAAGTCTATAGAACCATGTTTTTGTGGGATGAAATGTTGAAAAGAAGGCAAATTTAACTGTCTTTTTTCAATGTTAACTCTATTTACTTTCTTTTCACTGAAGCTGAGTAGTTAGTTGCCTATGTAAATATGCATTTATTCTTAAGGTTCATATTTAATGTACCTAAAAACAATCTAAATCTATAGTATATTTATTATATATTATATTTATTGGACATTAGCCATGTAAGTAATGATATTCAAGATTTTTTTCCAGCTATCAATTTTTAAGAAAAAGGGAGAAAATCCAGATATTGTGCTAGTGACAATATGCTGTTATTTGAGGGGGGAGGGTCACTTTATTAGGAAGAAAAATACTTTAATTAGAAGAAATATGTTAATTTCAATAGCAGGTTCTTCATATCTCTGCCCCTAAAAATCCTTGCACACACCTACATTCTTTTCATGGACAGTACAAAGGAGTATAATAGATGCCTATAAAAGTAACTAGTGAAATTCTGCATTAGGATAATCTGTCACCCATTTCCATTTTTTCTGAAGAAAGCAAGCATAATCAAAAGCCTAAATGACAAAGAGTTGACAGTAAGATTCTGTAGTAAATGATTCCAGAGTCGCTGGCCTGCGGAGATGCTGAAGAAGTCCCCAGCAGACCTGATTAATTCCAGTTTCTCCAGCTGCCAGGGGAGCAGAGGCTAAGCAGTTTCACAGAGAGGAGCCTATTACCACTACTAGGCTGAAATAGATCTAATCAACTCACAGCCGCTCAAAAGAAAACTTTACAGGTTTAGCTCACTAAGGCAGTGCTTTAAAATGATGACTACAAAGGATCATGGGAGTCTGAAAGCATTTAGTCTTTATTGCAGCTCAAGGAAATTTTCTGCTGTGGTTAGACCATGCTAATTTACTGAACATGACAATGCCTCCCAGATTGTATGACATCATTTCAGTAATGGCCCTGGTTCTCTTAGTTAAATATTTCTATTACTACTTTTTTAATTCCAAATAGTTCATTTATTGAAATATCATCTACCTAGGGATTAATTAGGTATGCTACTGCAAATCTCTGGGCAATCCTGCGTTATCATTTAATTTGAACGATAATGCTATGTAATTTGCTGTGGTGCTGACAGAAAAAATATTTTGTTATATTTTTATTTGTCAATACACTTTCAGAGAATGAACTCTAGAAACGTCCTGTATCTCTGCTGTAAATTTTATTCCGGTTGTGCATTCCTTCCAATATTTTACTGGGATTCACATTTATATGAATTTGAATGATCCTAAGGACAGAAAAATCCAATAGATTGGGTTTTTAATACAACAAAAGAAAATAACATAAAAACTTTATTTCTTTTGTTCATTCACTTATTTGTGTTTCTTTTTAAGTCCTCCAGTCCACAGAGAGAATGTCAAAACAAGGAAAATACACATGTAGTTTGTTAGATTAAGAAAATAATAATTCCCTCAACTCTTTCTCAGTATTCTATAAAAAATAAAAAAAAAAAAAAAAAAAAAAAAACTTTCTTAACAGATAAAATCTGCTTTGTGAAAAACAAGCAGTATTAGGAAAAACTCAGCACAGCAGTTGTATGATACAATAGAGTAAAAATATAATGTAATACACACCGTTTGTATAATGATGCAAATTTATTTTAAGCATGGTTAATATGCTCTTATTATTTTACCAGACTCCCAGGTGATTTCAGGTGGAAACTCAGAGCAGGATGGCATTTGCAAAAACAAGTTACTTGTGACCTTGACTGGGAGAGAGAGACAATGAGCAAGAAGCAGAGAATCAGGCCACAGAGGCTGATGTCCAGGGCTGAGAGTTGAGGGATTGCTGTCACTAGCCTAAATAGTTTGCTAATTGTGGGGTTACCAGCTGCTCTGTGTGGCTGCTTTTGTGGAACAAGCTTGGCATTTTCAATTTGTGGCATTGTGGAAAAGTGTGTTTGTTGGAAACACCACTTGCGTGCATTTTAGTGGGGGCTGAAAGGAAATGCAGACTGAGCTTTCCCTACTTCATGAACACAATAGGTGAGATTTAAGATCTAACAACTGCAAAGCTCCATGGGGAAAAAAAAAAAAAAAATCTGGAAAAAGAATGAAACTTACAGTCTTACAGCATTTATTACCTACACAAAACATAGTCAATGTATCTTTCAACCATGGTAAAAATTGGAAATTCATCTTCTATCAGGTCTTTTTTATTCTTAGCAGAGAACTTTGGGGAGTTAACAGGGAAAAAAGAAACATTGCAACAAGACTGATCCACTGCATAAAGACTCAAACAAAAAGTAAAGAGAGAGGGAAGAATTTATTCCACACAGTTTCCTGTATAACTTTTAAAACTATTTTAATAAATGGCAAGAAAAGTGCCCCAAATGAGGGTAGTGCACAGGTTAGCAGCAGCAGCCTAAGGAATTCCTGGAAGAGAAAAAAATAGGTCCTCCTTTACTGCTCATTCTTCTTCCTACAAAATTTTTGGAAGAATGTAGGGAAAAGCATGTTGTACAGTACACTTTGCACAGTGAATTGCAGTGAGAACATGAGCAAGGACTTCTTTTGTCAGAGTCCAGGCAAATTAGAAGGAGAAATGGTGGAGGACTGGAAATATCAGAAGGTGAGCAATGTATCTGAAATTTGTAGACAACAAAATAATTTAATTAGGTAGGAGTGAGAACTATAAGGTTTTAAATGACCCCAGCTTGGGTAAATTCAACCTGTTCACCTGAGTGGGTTAACTAGATAGAAGAGAATGAATCAGAACCAAGAAGGAAGACAAGGTAGGAAGAGCCTTGGGATCTGCACTAAAAAAGAGTTTTGAGCATTCAGCAACATCCCTGATGAAGGTAAAGACATAGAAGATGAGAATACTACCCATTTGGGACAGCCTGTTGGCAACTGATGTTGCTGAAGATAATATGGGTTGTGAGAGTGTTAAAGCAAAGGGGACGGGAATTGATATGAACAATAACATTTATCTATGTTCTCTGTTCTACTTCTATCAGGAAGTAACTACAAGTGCAGAACACTGGTATTTTTATCATTTTTTTAACTGTGTGTATCCTTGCCTCAGTTCTATTTTTTTTTTTTCCCAATTTTGTTAATTTGAACTCCTGTTTTTTCTTGTGCTGGCCTTTGAGCTCTTTCAGAAGCACTGTTTTTGGTACTATGGGGTTAGGAAGATGCTTTGAGAGTTCATATTTTTGGTTATGTTAGTGGCCTCTTGACAACTTGCACTGTTGAGTTAGACCACTGACATAATAATTTGTTTGGCTGGGAGGTCCTGTTACCTTGCTGCTCTTACCTGAACTCTTCCAAGACAAAATTTGTGTATTTGGAGCACAGCACTTCAAAGATTTCCATCAATTTCTAGCAATACATCTGTCATGCTACTGCATTCTGTGTTCTAAGGCCTAAATCAGAGTTCATTAATGTCAACAGAAAGCTTCCTGTTCATTTTAAGGGACTTTGATCAAACCCCAAAGAACACTATCACCAAAGGTGTTGTTGCTGACACAGGGTAATCTCAGGCAGAGGAGGCTGCCACAAAGAAGTGCTACTTGTTTGGTAGCACCTTTTTTTTTTTTTTTTTTTTTTTTTTTTTTACTGAGGCATGGTAACTACAAGGAAGAGAGGGAAAAAAAATAGAAGTCTAACAGTTTGCTACAGCTATGGTTGGTGTCCTGTCAAGGTTCCACAAAGGCAGTCCTCATAGCCAGAGTCTCCTAAAGGAAAGTGTCAGGGCAGGGCCCACCCCTTCCACCCTTGTCCATGTCAACTTGAAGCTGGCCCTGACCCTGTTGGCTAAACCCTCAAGAGACCAGGGATGCCCTCAGGGCCCCAACATGGAGGTCTGTGGTGGGTTACGCAGCCTTGTGCCCGTTTTCAGTATATGCCGTGGAACAACACCTTTTTTTATTATGCAAGTTGTGATGTTGCTAATGTGTATCCAGTGTCTCTAATCAATGTCATACATATCACAATAGCTCGTGAAGCAATAGAGCTGTCAATGAAGGAACTGGTAATGGACCACAATGGGAATTTTAATGCACAACAGGATCCATTACTAGAATGATAATGGCCAGGATGAAGGTGGAACAGCAAATGTCAAATACAAATGGATGTTTATATACATTTATATATTTATACAAAATTATATGTATAATATTTATAAATGCTTGTGTCTACATAATATTTTATACAGATGTATAATCTTAAAACACATGTATATCTTAAAATACTGTGTACATTATAAAATACATGTTATTTCACTTTTGTCAGTGACTTTTTTATTATTTTTTTCCGGACAATGTTATAATATCATCAGTGAATATGTAAATGAGCTATGATAAGCTATGAAAATGTTGATGGGCATATAGAAGATTGGTCTGAATATCTGAGAACTGGGAAGATACTGGGGGGGGGGGGGGAGGGGCAATGTAGGACAAAAACAATGTTAAAATAAAAAGTAAAACATAGCAATAAATAAATAAATACATAAATAAATGAAACACAGGTGGCTGATACAAAGGTTCTGTTTTCTAACATATATGATATATATTAGCAAATTTCTGGCTTCTGTTTTCTTTTAATGTCCTTTATGGAGGTATCCTACTGAGTATAATAAAACAATATCTAGCTGTCTATCTAGCTGTCAAGGTGCCCATGACTGTAAAATCTGAGTACTAATACTTAATATAAAATAGCAGTTTTCCCACAGAATACCCTCAAAATACCACAGAAAATGGACTTTTTCCAACTGAATCTCACATCCTCACATACAAATCCTGTATGATTTTAACCTCCTTTTTTTTCCTTTTCTTTACAGTGGATTGTGTATATTGATATATTTCATACTACTTACTACTTGTGTTAAACATGTTTTCAAGCTGCTATTATGAACACATTATTTTGGTCTTAATTGTATTAAACATGTTTGATCAGGTAACACTACAGAACCTTATTGCCTTACATTTGATTTTGACACATCTCATTACCTAAGAATAGCACAACAAACAAAGAGTTAAGTGCTTAAGACATCATTCAGAAAATCCAGGTGTTGTGCAAGTGTTACCAGACAAAGTAGAATTTCTCATTCCCGATGTAAGGCCCCAGTGCTGGTACTGACAACATTTGACAGGATTTCTACACTAGCATTGAATCTCTATACAGGTCCTGCAGTCTTCCTTGAAGATTGGGAAAATAAATAAATAAATAACAACACAGATACTAGAAGTAAATCTCAGACTCATTTTAAGAAGTATCCTCCACTAGTTTATGCTGTCTCACCAACAAAAGTCAAGCTAGTATGTCAATTTGTGCCTTTACAGATCATAAGCAATTTTCACAAGACTATGGGTATTAATTCCTTTCTCCTCGTTGTGACTCTTCCTGGGTAGTTGTAGCCTGCTTGCTTAACTTCCCCTGCAGCTTTAGCTCTCCAGTGCACTCCTTGCTTTCTTATCCTCGAGTGTGCACTGCTGAAAGCTGCCAGCTATTCTGTGGCCTCACAATTTATCACATTAGTATCACCACCAAATACATGGCTTAAACAAAAGTATTGTGCTTGACTGCAAAGGATGTCACTTTTCTGTTTCTTCCCCCTGTCACTAAGGTAAGGGCTAGCAAATTTTGTAAATGTTATAAGAACTTGAACGGAAAAATAATCAGTATTTTACGTAGAATAATAAAACATTTCAAATGTTATGGACTTTAAAATCTTGTCCATAAAATGTGGACTATTCTTAAGTTAAGCTGAGGAATATAGTCAGGTTTTGAAAAAGGAAGAAAAGCTAATGAGGACTGAATACAGCATGTACATTCAGAATTCATGGTGTTGTTGCATTACTGGTATACACTCAGATTTAAATTTTGTTCACAAATTTCCACATTTCCCTCATTGAAACAGAATATTACAAACACTAGCTAGTAATTTCCACTTGTGTTTTGTTTTGTTTTACATTTGTAAAAGCAAGAAAGCATGATGTCTTGGAAAGGCTGCTTAATGTAGTAGGGCCCATCAGAAAAAGATTGTCTAGATTAAATACAGTTCTGTCCCTAGCTGAAAACTCTGAAGTCTGTTTGTTAGCAATCATCTGAAGTGTCATTTTTTCCCCTTTGCTTACCCAGGGGATATGCATAAATAGGAAAGCCAGGAGGTATTATCATTGTCAGGAAAAACCTCCCAATACCTAAAGACAGACAGTAGCAACAGAGGTCTCCAAGTAGCCTTTGTAGCCTTTGTTCCTTTTGTACCATAGAGAAGAAGCTGACATATGGCTTTGCCAAATCACAGATCTGCTAATCACAACACTCGCAACCTCTGAACTTTCTGGTACAGGAGGATGACAAAATTGGTTGTTATAGTAATTGTACCAACATGGTAGACATATATAGGTTAGGCTTATCACTCTATCTGCACAGAGTATATTTACTGAAGTAGAGCAAAATAAAATTTATGTGACACACCCTGAACAGATTCAAAGTACTTAACTGATCTCACAAATATTGTTGTAAACGGTGTGTTTCTAGCAAGGTCTCACAAAGATAAGCTGTGAACTTTTATTATTTAGCGTCTTATCTACTACCATGGAGAAATCATGAACTGCTGATTGACAAAGTTTGTCGATGGCACTAAGATTGGACGAGAGGTAAATAAAAAAGTGCAGCTTTATTCCTTAGAGAGGTTAGAACCCCTAGGGAAACTGAACCCCAGTTCAAACAAAACACATTTCACTGAAGCACACCTCTTTGAAGAAAGAATGCGGGGCATGTTTGTAGGATAGGGAATTTTCTGAGAAGCAACAATCTTGAAAAAGACTTTGGGTTACAGTGGAGAATCACCAGACTGTAACTTTCTGTCCATCACCGTGGCTAAAACAGCTAAGGTATGAAATCTGAATGAATAAGCAGGAAATTTAGAGAAGTGGAGATTACATCATTTCTAATTGACATTAAAGACAAGATCACTGCAAATAATTGTTGACAAATACGTGAACAGTTAAGTGTTCCATCACCAATATCTGAGTGGTTTTGAGTAGACACAAGTGATGTGTCATATTTCTGCCCACCTGAACAACTTTCAGAAATTCAGTTTTCCTATAGGACCACTCAGAACTAAGAGTCTGGAGCACACGTTCTGTGAAAATCCAGCAATAATGGTTCAAACATGATGTTCTTGAGGTCATGCCTTTTCCTCTTCTGTCCCATAACTTGGTCTCTTAAAATCTTCTTAGAAAATACAAAAAAAAAAAAAAAAATCTTAGAGAAGACAAAACCATAAAGAAATTATTATTTTTTTTTTAATGCATATGGATAGTCACATAACATTTGCACTATTTTCCCCTCTTTAATAAAGTCTGTGAACAGCACTTCATCTCCTTGTCTACAGGTAGACACTTAAGTCTCTTTGAAACGATTCAGCAAGAATCATTCTATTTATTTCAGGTATTAAGTGTCTATCACTTTGATATCTAAGCACCTACCTGAATATTACACTTCATAATATTGAAAGAACATAGAAATGTTGGAGCACAATCTGTCTGTATTTACTCTATGGCAGCTTAATCACTGATTAAATACTAGTAACAATATGAAGATTGACATATGAGCCACGGGAGAAAGAAAAGTTAACTGCACAAAGGTGAATTGCTATAACTAAGAATTGTTTCTGTCCTATTCAGAGTGTGATCTTCAGCAAGGGAACTGTTTTCTGGTTTGGGTTGTCCCCTTGAACTCCACAAAACTAATCAAGTGAGGATGGTGAAGCAATTTTTTGTCAGCAGTACTTCTGCTGACAGTCAGGAAATCAGATATTGTCCTTTAAAATATTACCTCACTTTGAGAGAGAGAGAGAGAAAGAGAGAGAGAGTTCTGAGTGGAAAAGGAAACAATGCTTACCCACAGTTTGAAGGTTTAGCTTTGGCTTTCCCTGAGTTTACGTAATTGCAAGGACCCATTCTTTCCATAGACCCTCGCAAATTCTGTCAAAATAATGCATACTTGGGCATTTGGACTGCATCTTCACACAGCTGCAAGTCATAAACAAAGAAACTTGTTTTCTCCATAAACACCCACTATTTAAACCTAATAAATGGATCTGATAGATATCTAAAGGGCTAAAATATGGAATTATAATCCAATGTGGAAAAGAGATGCATTATTAACACTAGGTTTACACTGTATTTTTGGACAGGGAGCTGACACAACTACAGCTTGGTCCCACCATCACAGAACTGCAGTTACAAGGAATTTCTGGCAAGCAGAAGGAGCAGATAAATATATAAAATAAATGCAGAATTTTAGCGAAATAATATAACAAAATTAAGTTGTTCTGAAAATTAACCAATAATTTTCAACAGATCAAGTTTTTCTGTGATATACATTTAAGAATTAAACTTAAATTAGCTCTTTAAACTGGCCGTGTGACTTTAATTATTCAAAATGTACACAAATTTAATGAGTTTTTAAATATTAAAACTATTCTCTATTGTCACTACTGTGAGCTCTTAATTTACAGAGCAATTAAGTCAGGACCCTCATTTATCAGTACATGTGCGTTTGCTGAAAACATAGTCAGTTTTTATTAATTGATGCTATAGAAATACTGAGGTAAAATTAATGTGTGTGCTTCAGAGGTCATGCTGGCGATAGTAGGTAGCTAGCAAGGAGCAAGACGTGAGATAAATAAGTAACTGCTGTTCCCTGATTACACTAGAGATAGCTGAAATATTAAGTGGCACAATGGGCACTATTCTTAGCCAAAATGCTTGCAAACAAATGCCCCCTGAGTTTTCTCTGGCAAGCATCTGTCATGGCAGTAGCTGAGAAATAGGGAAACTTCAAAGCTTCAGTTTCTGATTATTAGCAGCGTGTGTAGTGTAATGTTCTTACATTTTTATGTAAACTCAGCGTTGATGAGCTGAGAGGGTAGAATTAAAAAATACTTCAGCTTCCCTTTGTTCTTTGGGACATGGTTGACAGGAGTGTTAGCAGTTAGGAGTCTCCTGAGTGTCTATCAACTTGCGAATTACAGGGACTACAGGGCCAAATTTGCAAAAGAACCAGGTGAACAGCTACAGAACTGGAGCATGATTTTTTCCTACATTTCCCCTGCCCCCAGTGCTGCATATCCAAAAGCTCTGTGATGGCACAAAAAGTGACTGGAAAGTAGGTTAGGCATAAATATGAGCACAGGCTGGGTGCACAGAGATTTTGAGAGACCACTGGTGGACTTTAGAGTATTTGGTCCCCTTACCGCTCACACTGTAGGAACACCCTGAGGCCATCTTTCATATCTCCTCTGTAATCCAAGTATTATTTGACTGATAAATACAAATTTACAGTGGAGATGTTCAAAACAGACGACTCAAGGTTTTAAAGGAGAAAAAAAAATGGTGAGGCCCTCACTTTGGGTGGTTTGAAGTAGAAACTTTAACAGTATATTTAAAATATTAAATGATGCTGTTGTTGGGAGTCTCTCCCACAGATCCAAAAGGCAGGTCTGAGTGGAAGTCTGTGTTTTCTTTGATGTCTCACTCATGCATATAAAGATTCAACTGATTTAGTAATACTCAGCTGCCCTGCTGAACTGTGCTTTCAGCTGTCTGAAAAGGCATGAGAGGTGGGAAGCTTAAACTTCCATCAGGCCCCTAGTTAGAACATGACTTTCTGAAAATCCTGGCAGTTTATTCAAAAAGTTCTGCTCTCCTCTTCGTTTGCCAAAGAGTTTCAGCAAAATAGAAGGTTACAGTTTTCCTTTTAAGAGACCATGCAGTCTGGCTTTCTGATGTCATGGCCTGTTAAAATATTTTATTTGTAGTTATTGGTTCAGATGTTTTATCTTACACTGGAGTAAGGTCAATTGATCTGTGATTCTTCATATTGCTTAAAAAAGTGTGTCTTTTTGAAGATCTTGTGAGATATGGTCATTTTTATGGAAGTCTATGTTTCTCCTAATTGACCATTTTAATGTTTATTTAGAACTTTCACAATGGATTGTCCTAGTGATTTTCTTTTTCTTTGTCAGTTTCTTCAAGATTCTTTTCTTTTGGCAACTTGATCTCTGATATCGCCTTGTGTTTATTATCTGAAAATAATTGGTTTAGAGAAAGGCATCTCCATAGTGAATGCAGATGCAAAGAAATTGCTTCATTTTTATGCAATATTCTTAATTGTTCTCTTTATCTTTAGTGGTCCAGTGTCTGACCAAACCATTTGCAAGCTCTTTGAAATTGTGCCTGTACAAATACATGTGTGTGGGGGAGGGATACAGAAGACGTATTTATAATTCAGAGCTGGGAGAGTAGCATGAAGTCCCTTTTTCTTATTATTTACCAACCAGTTTCTCTTACACCTTTCACTCCTATTTAATCACTCCCCAGCCCATTTACTTTTGATTTGAAATATAGGATCAATGTGCTGCTGTTTATATAAGGGGGGAATATGATCCCTTCAATATTCTCACTTACTTTGGGAGCCAAGGGTATGTTGCTCATTATTAATTACTGATAAACTAGTTTTATTCCTGCAGTTTTCCTTGACATGGAGTATGTTGTTACTAAGGGCCAATATTATAAACCTGCTAGCTCATGTCTGATTTGGGAATGGATCAATCTTAATGTACCTTGTTGTGCTCTTTCAGTTGTGTGTATGACAGCTTTTCTGTCCTGATCTGTCCTGTATATATATATTTTCAGGGCAAGGCAATATACAGCTGTGCAGCTGCTAAGAGAGTTACCAACAGTACTTTGAGACTCCCAGTAGATGTTCTCCCACAATGGGCTGATGGAGATCTTAGTTTTCTAAAGCATACAAATGATTCATTGAATCTTTCATTCTTACTCATTCTGTTATGGATCAAACCCTATTGTGCTAAGGGCTGCACAGACCCAAAAGGTAGGGAGAAAAACATCAGTCTTTTCCTAAAAACTGTGATCCCCTCCCAATCCCAGGAATTCTGCACTTACTTTTGAATATCTTTGCCTCCTTTTCTTCATCATTGAACTGTTCACTTTGAGTCTGGACTCAATGGAAGTCTGGACTCAATGGACTCCACAATGGAAGGACATAGAGGCTGAGCACCTAAAGCTAAGTACTCATCCTGCATTTAGGAGAATAAACAGAAATGGTGTTCTCTCAAGGCGGTTATCCAATTCCCATGGCCCACAGAGAGTACAAGTAAATAAGGGCACGTTGCAAATTTCACAGAGAGATCTTGATTATTTCAAGAACCTCACAGGTGCACAGGGACTGGGAAAAGAGGAAGACACACTCAGAGTTGACCTGATTTGCCCAAAGTCATGCAATAGCCCTGTGGCAGAGCCAGACAGGCAAGAACCCCATGAACCAAATCACTGCAGCCTATGCATTGCACACTGTCTTTCCAGGCAAAGAAATCTCTCTGCCATTAAAAACAAAGTTCAGTGCACACGTCATTAGTATGCTCCATTTACTAAGGATTTTCTTCAGTGAAAATAATGTTGGTGCAAATAGATGGAAAGATTAAATGGCTTTGGATGGATTTGGTACCTACTTTGCACCGTTAGTCTCCATTTCTTTGGTCTGTGGTGTATTAGCAACGATGCACAGACGTCTAGGGCAAACATCTAGCCTCTAGGGCTGGATGGTAAAAGTGGAACTGCAACACAGCATACACATTTCTTAAGTTTATCTACATGACCCTTAAAGAATATTACATCTCATTATGCTATACACTTTCCCATCTGCTCCAGGCTGGATGGTACCCTCCTCCTTGTGACATCTTTCACTGCAACCAAGTTCCTGACTAAAGAAATAAAGTGACTCCATCCATTCCCAGCAGTTAAGGTTAAAGAGATGCACTCGGTTCTAAATCTTGGCTGCTAACTCTCTCTTGACCTTTGACTCGCCTTAGCACAGCGAAGTTTGATGGGCCCATGCCAAGCCGTCTTCTGTAACCCATGAGTTGGTTAATATACTCCCATTTCTCATTCAGACAGCCAACAGAGGCAAAAAAGGCAGCAGGGCAACAAATGCTGTCTCCTGCAAATGCTCAGTAATAAATTGCTCTTTCAGTAGTGCAGAAGACAGATTTTTCTTTCTTTTGCTCCTTTCCTCCTTTTGCACGGAAGTCACCAATGGGAAGCTTGCTTTCCCACCTGGCCCCAGCTGACTGTGCCCATAAATTTGCCTATGCGATGCCTGTTTACGGGTCGCTGCCGGAACATGGGGATGGGTGCATTTTCCAAGCACCGGGTAGATAATCACAGTAATTGATGTTTGGAGCTGAGAGATCCTAGGAACATAGGGTCTCTTTCTCCCAGTGAGGCCCTGCTCTATGTTATCAGTCCAGCCCATAATTAAATATCACTCTTTTACAATATGTTTCAGGCTCCTTAATGAGTCTAAAGCAGAAATAGTCACCTCTTTCCCCTTTGAGCTTTATTTGCTTGTTATTAAACAATGTTATTGAGCTGCCTTCTTTCTCTGTGTTGCCAAACCTGCATCATTTCCGTTTTATAATTGCACAATTAGAGTCAGTGCTTTGCTTTCATACATCAGCAGGACCTGAGAGAGAGAGAGAGAGAGAGAGAGAGAGAGAAAGGGGAAAAAAATCAGGTGTTCACAGACAACTCAAATGCATCTTATTTTCATTAACTACCAGATTTTGCAAAATGGGAAGCTATTTATCATGATCTGTTTTCTACCACCAGCCACCCCCACCACCCCACTCCAGTGACTTTCGCTATGACCTTGTGCTGTATTGTTAAGGGTCCAATTTGCTCATTGTTACTTGCCTGCATAATTCTGTGCACCTCCCCCACCATCTTTTTTTTTCCCAAGCAAAATCCAGTCATTTATATTCTGAGACTAAATGGTATTCCTCCTCCCCTACAGCCTCCCCCAAAAAGAAAAGAGAAAAAGAAAAAAGAAAAAAAGAAAAAAGAAAAAAAAAAAGAAAAAAAAATAAAAAAGAAGAAAAAAAAAAACAAGCAAGCTGTATAACACTAGTAATTCTTTCTAACAAATTTCCACAGATAACCCCCTCCTTACACACACGCACACACTCTCTCACACGCATCCTCTCCCACACGCACACCCTTAAGCTGCTCTAAGCAGTGTATTAAGTAGCTGAAGAAAATCCATTCACATTCTGCTGTGTCGCTTTCTTCTCAAGTCATGAACCCATCACAGACTTTTTCTAGCTGTAGGTTGCCACGGTGAAGATTTACAATGCCAGTTATTCATACATCTGCCTTCTCTTTTTTCCCCCCTTATTCTTAAATCCCTTGGGCGAGGGCAACCTTGATACTGAGACTCGTAAAATTCATGCAGGCTTATCATCCTTGGTGAAGGCTTCAGGCATGCATTACCGTATCCAACTGCCTGCTCACCGCCATGACAGAACTGGGCCTATAGCTTTTATTTCCAACAGGGGAAAAACATATTAATGTGCTATAGAGAAAAGAAAGCTTACATGTTTGGGGGAAGAAAATAATAACTAACATTATCTATTTCTCTTAATGATTTTTAAATTTGTTTTAATTACTTTACTCCCCACAGAACAGCATAAATTTGAAACCACTTCTTTTTTCTTTATTTTTTTTTCCTTTTTTTTTTCTTTTTTTTTTTTCTTTTTCTTTAAGCACCCTTTAATTTGTGCAGAGCAGTGTTCTGAAAGTCCAATCACACTGCAGTGGAGAAATACAGTATTAACACAGCCTCTGAACTCTACATCAAAGTAATGAATACAACAAATCTGGAATGAATTTTAAATGTAAATTTTAGAGTCTTTTATTTATTTTTTTCTGATTTTGTTTTCCCTTCATTTTTGAAGATCTGCTTAATCATCATAAGAAGAAATACTTTCTTGAGGGGTGGTGGAAGAGAGATGAATGTACAGATTTTACAAAATAAAAACAAAAAATAAAAAGCAGAAAAATCCCAAGAAAATTGCAGGTCTTCAGTTACAAAGTCATAGGTTAAACATTAAGTCTGAAATAATGCAAATCACTGTCATTTTATTTTTGAGAAAATCTAAATTTTCTACAGCGTTAATCACAATTTTTATATTTATTTGTTCTTTTTTGAGGACTACTCCTACAGAGGATTGAGGGATCCTCTATGTAGAGTTCAGAAATCAGAAACAGAGGGGTTTGTTTCAGAGTTTGGTATTGTTTCTCTGTTTTCAACAGCCCAAAATCGTGGTAAGACCTGTCAGGTTTTCAAGGAGGCAGACTGCTGCATGCTGTGTTTAAAGGCCTGCACACATCTTTTATTTTCTGTGGATGAATGTGTGCAGGTCTATGATTTCATTTTACTATGTGTTTTGAAATGGGTCATGATTTTAGGAAGCTGAACAGTACAACTGACCTACGAATATCCCCCAAAAATCTCTCAAAATGCTTATGCCTGTACAAGTGGAACCAGTGTAGCTAGAACTGGCGAGTGTTCCAGTGAAAAGGGCAGCTGGAGTGCTGCCCTCAGAAGATCCCTAAGTGCGTGACAGACTTTTTCAGGAAAATTCTGACTTGCAGGTTCAAAAAGAAGTAGCTTTGAAGACACAAAATTATTCAAAGAGAAATGAAACCTCATGTCCTTTGAGAAGTCACACCCCATTATCCTCATCCTTTTTTTCTCCTTTTGCGTTTTATTGTTGCTTTAAATGTTTCAAAACTGTTTCAGCCATTATGCTGTCAAAAGTGTCTTTTCAATCTCAGATCCATATCTTCTGACATCCTAAGACAGCTACAACAGAAAAGAAGACTTGTGTTGATGTTACTCAGTCAGCATTAAGTTGTCACAAGTGCTGTTTCACTTCATCTCGATAGCAATGCCTAGAGCCCACTCATACCACCATCTGCCTGCGCAGAGGTGACATCCCCGTTTGCATGATGAAGCACTATTTACAGGGCACCACTCCTGGGTCCACAGGGCCCTGACAGCAGCATGACCTACTCAGCATGCCACCTGTAATCACATGTGAGCAACATTTCTCAGAAAAATAGCTGTGCGAGGCTTCTAATGCTTTGAATTATGAGTTGTAGAGGCAGAAAGAAACAATGATATGTCTTTAGGTCACTAGTGAGGAGGTTGTAAAAAGTTGCAGTTTCCAAACCTACTCCAAAATTAGTTCAGGGTCATTCGTCTTTTCTGGCTATGTGAGGTGCTTTTTAGCCATCTCTTTCCCGTGGAAGAGGACACTCCAGGGTGCACCACAAGTAAATGCTTACATATCTTGTATAGAAACAACAGAGCATGAAAGAGGAATTTTTAACATTAAACAAGTCGTATTCTGATTTACAGTAGAAAGCTGTTGAGGCACAAATATAGATCCTTGCATGGGGACATGTTCCTGAGCCTCACAACGGAGATTTTGCCATTGGGTTCTCTGTACTCTAGACATGCAATGTGACTGTCAGCCAAGGCAGATGCACCTGCAGCACCCGCAGCAGAAGATATTGTTGCTTTTTATTAGAGAGGCATTTGCTCACATAGGAATTCCACCATGCTTCTTGATGATGCCCTTTTCCAGGCCAAGGGACTCAGAAAATCAAGTTAAATTCCAGTATGCACAGGACTCTATGCAATCAATGTTTGTAACAAACATCCCCTTCATTTATCACAAGTTGTAAAATGCTTCCTAGAATCCAGCACTGAGCTTTAGACTGTAAGTAAGAAGACCAAAAGTCACAATTACAACCTGATACAGAGAGAAAGAAAGAGATTTCAAGGGCATCACAAAGTCCTTAAGTTCCTACAGTAGCAAAACTGGCTGGAAGCCTGAGTTTCTCAACAGTGTAGGAGTTACCAACTCTACTTGCTGCCAATTAGTCTTTGTGTGTGTTGAGTATCCTCCCCCAAACTGTCTTACAAAGGACTCATCTCCCAGATATTTCAGATAGAAATCCAGGCAGTTTAGCTCAAGCAGCAAAGAAGCTTGTGCTTTTTATCCTTGAAGCCTCAAAGGGCTCTAGTTTAGCCAAGATGGCAAGCAGAAAGCATCGCATGTATCACTAAATCTTCCCAACAGCAGATTCTTTTGCTGGTAAGGTCTACCCCAAACATCAGCAGAAGCTGGGGCTCCATCATCATCAGATGCTCAACAAATATAGCCCTTTAATTATGTTTATATGTCATATGTTTATGACTTGGATTTAGCAGAATTATTTGTTTCACCCAGTCAATGGCTTTAATTATTCCCCATGGCTGTTGCTTCTTGCTGTTGTCCAGGTTCTACAACTGAGACTCTCTAACCCAATGAAGACTTAACAAAGCATCTTTCCATTGAGGGAGATTTAACTGGAAGCACTTCCCAGGATCATTCCACTCCAGTGTTTCTTGTGAACACTTCATTCTAGGTTGTGGTAAACAGGTCAAATAGACAAGCACTTTCAGTGCAGAGCTTGTATATATCACTGAATATTAGATTAAATTGAAGGCCTTCAGTATGTGGGAATTACAGGCTGCCAGAAGGAAAGAAATGGATAGATCCCAAAATTAGAGATCTGAGTAATTTCCTCTGAATCAGTTTGTATTCTCAGGCACATCCCTTATTATTAGTAAACAATGTGAACTGATGCCTGCTTTAATTTTTTAATTTTTTTTTTTTTCAAATTCTTCTTTTATCCTGCTGCCTCTCTTGTGCTCTGCTACTTGCCAGCATTGCAAGGTAAAGTAATAAAGGAATTATGTGAAGTAAATCACTTCTGTGTTTTTGTCACAGGCAGGGTGTACTCACTGGTGGATATACACTGAAGAGAAAAAAACATATATGTATCCCAAGCCTGAATCACTATTGCTTTGGCAAAATGTTAAGTACCTAGCATGCCAATGAAGATATGATGCTGTTCAAGCTATCTGATTGGGAATTATTGTGTCTTACTATGCTAGGCAAATGTTGAGGTGATTATGTAGAACCTATAACTTCTCCACCTTGTTTAACAGTGAACAAATATGATAGATTTCTGGTTCCAGCAAGCTGAGGTGAAGGATATACTGCATCTTCAGCAGGTAACCTAGAAGGTTGTTTCTTGCAGAGCCCAGGCAGGGTTTGAAGGCATATTTGAACACATGGAATGCACCAGGGGAGGTTTTTTCCATGGCAGCTCAGTGATCTTGTGATTACCATGGTGCTCATGATACTCAGTGACTATTCGGATCTTTCTTTTACAATATGGCTGACAACCAACACAGAAAAAATACAAATAATAAATAATAATAATAAAAGAAACACACACGGATCTATTGGCCAGCTAATAGCTTTCAAGAAGGTTATGTATATATATATATATATATATAAAAAAAAAAAAAAAAAAAAAAAAAGGACAAATAAAACTGCAATTGGTCATGCAAGGGAAATTTTTACAAACACCTTGTTTACTACAGAATTCAAACTTCTAGCTTGGGGGAACATATTATTCTCTACTACCAAAGTCCTTAGTAGTAATTTCAGAATTATAAACAATAAATACCTATCACTTCAGTTCATAGCATAAATACATAAGAGATTTGATGAAGTCCTCTGCACTAGAGCATCCCTGGTCTGATGGTATCTTGTTTATGTTATGACAAGAAAACTAGAGTGGCTCCATGAAAATTTACCAGTCCCAGAAGACTTCATATAATTTCAGTAGTGACTATACAATAAAATAAAAGTTATTGTGAACCTCAGAAGGGTTTGTTGCCTCGAAGTAAAAAAATAAACAGTAGAGAGCTTTGAAAATTTCTATTTCAAAAAGCAAGGAGATTTAGGATTAAGCTTCTCTGCCCTGTGTTCAGATGTTACAGTTATTGCATTTCAAAAGCTGGTTGTGGTACAGTCATTCAGAACAAAAGTTTGGGCTTGACCATTAGTCCCTATCCTTATAAATAACAGCCTTTTTTAAGATAATGTTTTCTCAGAAGTGTTTCTTTGTGATGGGTTTCTATTACATTAGATTATTTGCATGTTTATAAACAATGCAAATGTTGTAATATAAATATGTTTAAAAACACTTCAACATCATATCAGGTGGGGTTCAAGAAAGTGTTTTCCTTTTAGATTTTCTGTGTATGGTAATGCTTTTTTTTTTCCACATTTGCTAGTAAGTAGAGTAATAGAAGTTCAGTGTTTGTTTCATACCTGAAATTTACTTGGGCAACTTGCCTTTCTATTGGAGGCTGTATTTCAAGTTAGATTTTGTCAGAAAGCCCAGAGCCTTTAGGCTTGGTCACTTGCCACATGTAAGTAACAATCAGTTTTTATGAGATGTCTTTTTATCTTTGGATTTGTTTTTGTTTGTTTATTTCCTTCCTGTATTTTCTGCATCATTATTTTAACATCATGAATATAGTTAATCAAATTTAAGGTATCGGTCATTATAATAAAACCAACAAAGAAGAAAAAGAGAGAAAAGATTGTTGATCATGGACTGGAGGTTGGATTCTGTAAAGAAAATAAAGTATGAGTTTTCACGGCTTTATCTCTGCAACGTGATATTAGAGCAGCACTAATGAGAGCTTGTAACTGTATGGGTCTCCTTTGCACAGTTTCAGTGTGTTCTTGAGAATACTGATGCATCAGTCCATCAGGGAAGGTTCTCCTTCTTAGGTAGCTTTAAAATGTGGCACAGCTAGTCGTTGAGTTATGGGCATGTCACAGGTGGGCTAGAAAGAAGGATAGGAAGGGACTATCCCTGATTTCTGCTGCAATGGCTTTCTTAGAAATCCAAGGGCGTAAATGTAATGCTCCACTAATTTACATTGGCTGTTAACTCCAGACTGCAGGAGGACAAATATGGCTTCTGGCTATCTTTGCTCTAACTTCCCTGTTCTTAATAGATAATAATATTTCTTTGCTTCGAAGTGTTTACTCCTAGGAGTAAATTTTGTGGAACAGAGAGCATTTGAAGGATAGGGTTTTGAGAAGAAAAGGTGTTCATTAGGGCAGAAGCTATGTACTTAGCTTGGCTTTTATAGGAACCTTGCACATCAAAATACCTCTGGGTAGAAAATGAATATGCTCTATGCTGTATACAGTTCATATACTTGTTTTTACACATGTATGCACACCTGCAAATGTATGCACATATGAGTGGGAGAGAAAGATAGAGAAAAATAAAAGACAGGAACATCCAAATCTTTTGAACTGATGTGTGGGTCAGGCACTTTTACACTTGATATTTCAATTATTAAATTTTGGGTGACACTGTCTTAGAAAGAGATCATTTCAGTATGTATTTTCTTTATTTGCATTACACAGCACACCTGGTAGAAAGGATATTTAAGTAGTGAAGGACTCGCAGCATTAGTAATTAATAGGTCCCATTATGCTAACTCTCATGCAAGTTTAGGACATCTTAGATGCTAGATAAGAGATGAATAATTTGAAGTAATTTTCCTGTAATCATGCCAATCACTTCAGCAAAGTAGTTATTAAATGAAACAGTATTATGATGAATTATAGGACATCTATTGAATATCTTTTCTTATCATCTACTTATACTGCCTGATACTGAAAAGAGGCAAACAAGTGAATGCTCTTTCCTAGTAAAATATGCACACTTCTCACTGTAAATAATAGTTTGTTTAGCAAACCTTGTTTTTTTAATGAGGCCTAGAGACAGATTTATACTAGTCTCACACTCTTTGCAGCTCCAGAAGATCATGTAGTTTTACCTTTTCTTTAAAGGTAGACATTAGCAAGAATGAGTCACCACTGATGACAAGGAATTTTTCTAGTTCAAATTTGCTGAAGTGATTAAATATTATTTATCTAATTAAATGCTCAAAACAGATCATTATTGAAAGGAATAAATTTAGTGGATTTGTTGAGCAGTGTTAGCTGAAATGTAACTGCACATCATTTGACTTTTTAACATTTTATTATATCTAATAAGTCTTTCTGTGCTTAATTAAATCAACTTCTTTTTTACAGCTAATTTAACATGATTTCATTTTAGTTACAGCTTTTGCATCAGATATGCAGAAAGCCAACTGTATATCCCAATTAAGCTTGTGCTACTCAGGTGCTCTGCTGTACTTCTTACCTCTCTAGCTGTTGCTGAGGTCTGGACTATATTTTAGCATTTTCTTATCTTTTGCTGGAGGAAGGTTACTCATTTTTTAATTATAATCTATTTCAAATACTACAGTAAAAAAAAAAAAAAATACCATATGGTCATAAAACATTTAATAATTCTGTCATATGTAACAGGCTCTGAAAATCAACTTTTTTCTTGGCATAGGACTTCGCCTTGTGTCAGAAAATGCCAAACAGGAATGTAAGATTAATTCCACTCATGGCTACCCCAGCAACTTAATCTGCATGTGTTTGGATGAATATAGGGGTGGACCTGCTAGAGTACATAAAGCTTTAATTTTTCCCCAGGTACACCCTGTCTTCATAGTTTGTGTGTGTTGTTCCAAGTCTTTTGAATCTGGATTTGTTGTTCTTAAGACTAAAAACATTAACAACTATTCAGTGTCTTCCGCCCTTTAAAACATCTGAGAGCTTTTGCCTCTTTTCTGAACAGTATCCTACCGTGGGGGTAGGGTAGGGTGGGAGGTGAGAAATTCAGTTAGCCTGCCAGTGATTGCAGTTTGTTTGAATCGCTGTCACTGCTTTGACTTCAGTAGGATTATGCCTGGACCACACTAGCATGTATGAGATCAGAACCAGAATGAGGACATCTTTATATTGGTCTAAAAAGGCATTTTATGGATTTTGGTCAGCCGGTTCACTGACTAGCTGTTCCCACTGAGTTGTTTTAAATGACACTATCCATCCACCATCTAAATGAAGAGAGTAAAGTTCACTGAGTGAGTAGATGGCAGCTTTTGGTAGATCATTTTCTGAATATCCATTTTTTTCCTCCTAAATATTTGAATATTTTTCAGAAAAGCTCAGAAATATCTTTCAATCTAGCCCTCTAGCAGAATGGATTTCATTACCAGTTTTCAGCAGTGCTATCAGCTTTTAACCTACATAAGAATAAAACTGTACACAGTTTTAAACTCCAGTGTGAGGGACTGTGCAAAGACACATTTTTGCATGCAGGCATGTAGCACATTATTATTCCTACAGTCACCACCAATAACCATTTCTGCATATAGAGAAAGCTGCCTAACACTTTGCCTTAAATTCCCTGGAGTAACTGTTCATGATCACAAATTTGGCTAAAGGATTTTTCCCATTACCCTCAAACATTTCCTTTCACCTCCAACCTCTAGGCAGAGCCATCGCTTTCCCTTTAGAGCAGGGAACATAAAGCCATGGGGCCATCGGGGCCGGCTGTGCCTGACCCCGAGGGCCCTTCTGTCAATCACTGCCTCCCCATCCCTTGCTCTCTTTCACACCAGGCAGCTGTACCCATCGCTGTCAACCAGGTAACAACCAGCAAACAATAGAGGCCTGAATGCCTGGTCTAGACACTCTTTTAGCCACTTATTTGCTGCTCTTGGCAGCTGTTGAAGCATAAATAAGCAGTTTGTAATCAGAAAGCTGACATCATTGCAGCTCAGCTGAGAGGGGGAATTGTTGCTGTGCACTGAGCTGCTTTCCCCTTCTCCCCCCCTCCTCCCCGGCCCCCTCCCTCCTTCATTTTGTGACAACGGATTCTGGGGTGGGCACGCAGATTTCTGCCGTGCTAAGCTGGCTTTTCTTTTTCTTTCTAGGGTACAATGATATAGGGTGCAGAAAACGACATACATGAGGCTGTGTAGTGTGCTACTACCAAAATTGAAAAATACAAAAAAATCAAAATCAAAACCAAAAACAATAAACAGACAAGCATGAGAGACCTCACCTACAGATACATGGTTGAGTTCTTTTCTACACATTCAAGAGAGCCTTTGGAGTCTTACTCATATTTTAAATTTTAAGGGTGGTAGTTTAATAGACTGACCATAAAGTGGGCAGATGGACAGAGAATGATTCCTGTTCCAACCAATATTTTTGCCCTTTCCCTTTCTTTTTCACCCTCTGGAACAAGAGAGGAGTTAAAAGCACTCTTACCAGAGACGTTCTGACAAACTGTTTTGTGCCAGTGTGCCTCTGTTCCTGCCTCTGAAATGCCCAGCCACACATCTCAAATCAACATTTGTTGTTCAAGTACATTTCATACACTTTTAACACTTTTTTTTTTCCTACTTTACAGCTTGATCATAAACAAGTTCACTGGGCAAATTTGACACAAGATTTGAAACTCAAGCTGGGTCCCTCAGATGTGATTGGCCCAATGAGGCACGTGGAAGTGCTTCTGCTCACTGACTGGGTGAGCAGGGCAGCATACCCAGTGCAAATATTTGCACATGCAAATTTAGAATTCGTTTTCCACAAACACTTGCACGTATGACTTTCAAATTAGCTTTCTGTGAGCCTTCATGCTGCTAAGAAACTCTAGTTCAAATATTCATGGAAACTGAACATAAAAAGGCCACAGGTTTAGGTATTTTCATTTTAAAAGACAAAATAAATAAATAAATAAATAATCAAGGGAATAGTCATGCCAATGTCCTTGCAATATTTGTCCAGTTCAATTGTTTTCTGGCTGTCCTCCTTTAACTTTGAGAACCGATAAGTGTTTGTGTGGTACTGAATAGCAATAGCAAACTACACATCCTTGAATATATAGTTAAAACATGAACTTTACAATCTGTGTGCATTTGCTGCTGTTCATCAATGGGAAAGTAAAGCACAGCATATAACCTTTAAAATACATAATCCATACCAGATTCCAAATCTTTCCCTTGTGTTTCATCCAGCTCATTCTGTTGATGGCTGTGGCAATAATGGGAATGAGATGAAGGACTTTGGTGGGGGCTTTTTTTCCCCAAAGTTGTTTATGCATTTATCTGTCTGCACTTTGTGCATGTGGCTGCTGAGGGATGTCGGCTTCCTTGTTGTAGTGGAACGGAGCGCATGTTCAGTCTGCCATGTGCCCAAGCTTGCAAGAATCCTGACTCGGCTGCCTCCTGGTATGCGGAAGCAAATGGAGCACCACAGCATCCATGGGGCTGGCTAACTATCTGAAATGTCTTAGGTACTCAGTCCATCTCCCATTTCAACAAGGAAGAAGGATGGTTCAACGAAAATATAGACTTCATAACTCCCAAAGGCTTTCTAGTATTAGTTTGCTCTAAGTAGCTCATGATTTAGAGTACAAAGGCATTTCCAGAATGCATGTTTAACAAAATGACATAGCAGATAATTGAAATTTATTTGCAATTTTCAAACTACAATAAACACAATTCTCCTTTTCTTTCATTAATAATCGCACGGCTAATGCATAACAATCCCTCTGCAGCTTTTACAAGCAAACTTGAGCTGCTGTGTTGTAATAGCTGGAAAAGTTAATGTAGCTTGAACAAGGTTCCTAATTGTCCCTGTCTCTGTCATATTTGTCTACTTGAATGGTCCTAAATACCACAGCGATTAATTACTACAGAGCAGGTATTACAAGATGTTATCATCCTTCCCCAACTGTCTGGGTGAATGGAGAGAGGCAGTAGATTGTTGCAGTGTTTCATCTTTGCACTTCCTGTAAGGCACTTTAACCAGAAGATTTAATGTGTCAAAGTTAACTGCGTTCTCTCGCAGATATTCACATTCTAATTAAAGATTAAGAACGTAGTACATTACACTGTGATTTGTCATACATGGCTTGTTAAATAGGAAACCTACCGGGATTCCCTAACATTTTATAAACATTATTCAGGGCTTTTAATGTGGGCAAAGGAAAAGATTATTCAGCTGCTCGGCAGAGGAGGAGGCAGGTCATTTCTTCCCACCCTCCCATTCCCAAGTTTCCCCCCTCCAAATAAATAAATAAGAGAATTCAGGTACTTTTCAAACTGGAATTCTGCTGAGATCTCTTGAAACTGTTTACCTTCCCAGCATGTATACATGCACATGAATATATTTATAATATATATATATATGTGTCTTAATTATTTTTTGGCATTTTTCAACTTTTGCTGTCAGCTATGTAAACTGAGGTAGGAAGCCTTTGTTTGAATCAGAGTGGCAAAGGAAGGAAGAAAGATGAAACAGTTTTTCAATATGCAGAATGTGCTTTCAGCTGATTCTCGCAATGCTGAACAGCATACCACTTCCAGTATTAGTAGCAGAGGACTGGTTCACATTCTTTGATTGCCTGAGGAATAAATTAATGAGGTTACTGGAGACATTGAACATTTGCATATTCACGGATGCTTATTAGGTATAAAGTGAATGCCAGGTGCATTGAATTTTGGGAATACTAGCTTTGGTTTTGGTCTTCTATTTTTAAAGCAATCACATATTTCTTTTTCCCTGAAGTGGGAAGTTCTGTGAGAAAAAAAAAAGCAGCACTTATAAAAATAATAACACACACACAAAAATTAATTCAATGTAGACAAAGCTTTACTAAGAGATATACATCAGAATAAATATGATACAGCATGAGGCTGGGGACTATCTGAATATCTTGTTTGGAACAACAGTTAGGATGACTACAAATATAAAAACAGTTGTTCCAAGACATAAGGAGAACAAATGTTATATTTTTCACTGTGCTCCTTATGGATTTCTAGCTTTAAATAGCAATAGGAAAACTCGTTATGAAGTTACCTTCCATAATGTCCAATGCTTAATTTTAAAGCACCAGTATTCTAGCACATTTCGTTACACAGTCTCAAACTCAGCCTGCAAAACACAGAAGATAGAATTACAAAATTTGCTCGACTGTTTCTCCAAGGAGTATTTGCACATGGTTGCATTGTTGTCAGTGACTTCCGTCATTGCTGTGTGAAAGCACATTGTGTGAATGATTTGCACTGTATCTCATTATTCTTGGAAGTTTTTATCTGTATTGTTTATTTGGGATTGTTATCCCCTTTACATTCTTAAAGATTTTATGGTGCTTTTTTTTTTTTTTCTTCCCATTCTTTGGCTGTCCATACGCTATAGAGCACAGTATTAGCACTGCTTGTTTTAGCATAGAAATATCTGTCAATTGAAAACATGTGCATTGTTTGTGCTGCCTTTGGCTTGTCTTTTACAGGGTAACCATCATACATAGATATGTACACAGACTACAGCCTTACATGCACAGCACACAGATAAATAGAAACACCCATGCCCACACAGATGTGCACATACAAAATTACTGGTATCACCTATTCCAAGTGGCTAGTGTGGCAAAATCAAGCAGTGATAAGTGTTTTCTTTGGATAATAATAGGTATTTACAAACAGACTCTATTCTGCCCCCTTGTCTTACAGAACACTGTGCTCAACTTCCCTTTCCTGGATGTTGCACTGTGTTGATCACTGTCCTGCCTCTACAAATCCTATTTGAAAATCTCATTTGCAGCATAACTGACAACAAAGGCATTACATGGTATATGCCCTGCATATTCTGTAGACTACTCCTTGCCTTTGTAAGTTATTTCTAACTTCTACTGAAAATGCTGTGTGTTTAGTTGATGATCTTTTGTATTTATTAATAGCCTGGAAAATTAAGTGTGCAATCAAAGAATGGATCCTTTCCTAAAAGTGCAAGGTGGGATGAATTAGATCAGTGGTATGAAAAAAAAAAAAAAAAAAAAAAAAAACAACAAAAAAAAAAAACGTTCTTTACTGCAGTAGGCCATTGGATACTCTGGGAAGAAGGGACTTAAACAAAACATTAAATTCAAGAGTATTCAGAGGTTCAATCACTAACAGCCACCACAAGACAGAGAAGGCCTCTTTAGATAGATATTTTTTCTGCATTTGTTTCCAAATTGTAATTCTGCTCCGTGATTAAAAACAAAAAAGAAAAAAAAAAAAAAAAAGAAAGAAAAAAAAAAAAAAGAAAAAAAAAAATGATATTTCAGTCTCTCAGGGCAGATTCCAAATAATTACATGCAAAATGATCTATAATATATTTATTGAAAATAGTATTGCAGAGCACAAATGTGCACTTTATTCAGAAAGGTCATTTTTTAAAACATCCATTGTAGCTGATTCACTAACGTCCAGGGGTTTTTGCCATACACACAGCACAGATTTTTTTGATTATGTAGATTTTTTTTTCTATTGCAGTTTCATATGCAAAGCATGCATCAGCCACATCCATGCTATCTCCTAAAGCAGTCATTCTGAAACCCAATCTGGGGACAGTGCAGACTAAATAAAATTTCATTTTGATTTGGCCTCCCGCTGAGAATGGGACTGCTTTGTTTCAGCCGACAGAACCAGCAAGCCAGAAAGGTATGTCCTGTTTTGCATGGCTGATGGTGTGACTTGAGGATCACAATCAGGCCGTTCATGCTCTCAGGGCTCGGCATCTCATCCACATCCTGTACTGTCTCTCTTTTCCTTTCCATTTGCTTTCCTTCTGTGCCGCCTGCCGTCTACCTGCAGGGCAAAGCTATGGCAGACCCTAACACTATTGTTTACTTTGGCATATGTTTAATAGCTGCATGGCTGTTGGAGGGTAGTTTTTTTTTTTTTTTTTTTCCGTTTCCTCCTCTGCCTTTGTTTTTTTTCCTTCCCTATCCACAATCACTTTCCTTATTTTCTAGGTGTTGAATACACAAATACTGACTTAATGGACAATTATGTAAGTACTGCTTGCAATGCTTCAGAGATTTTACTAGGAGATATGTAATGCAGAATTTTATTGTAAATCCGAGGAAACCTTAAACAGCTTTGAAGGACTTCAGTTTTCATAGCCCTTTAGAGCTGTTTAGGCAGAAAAGCAGTCACCCATTATAGTTAGCAAAGAGAAAAAAAAAAAAAAAAAAAAAACCTTAGGAAGGGGTCTGGCTGCTTTGCCATCTTCACATGCAGCTTTGCCATCTACACTTACAGCTGCAGCATTTGGCTAGGTGAATATCCGTAAATATTCCTCTGTCTAAATATTAGTATTTATCCTAAAGCCTAAAGCATTCCAGGAGAGACTGTGCAGCACACTCCTTGCTGCTGCTGCCCCATCTATCAGAGGAGGGCTGGCATTTGGGGAAATGACCACTGTTTTATCCTCTGAAGCAGCTTTTGGACAGGGCAACAGGATGCCTGCAAGACTCCTCTCGATGTGAACTTTCTCTACAAAGTGTGTTTCTTTGCCAAAGAAACTATCCGTTGTCTGGGATTTTTTTTTTTTTTTTTTTTTTTTTGATGGGGGGGAGGGGTTGTCACATGAAACAAAATTAGCATCAAATTTACTTGAGACAAAAGGCAAGAGTTTTTTTTCTTATATTTTTAATTTTTGTTTAATTTTGATTACTATGCATTTTTATATTACTGAGGTAGAATACCATTGTAACACCAAAAACAAATTCAATATTTCTACCTCCAGTATTTAACAAAAATATATATATATCTACCATATTATATAGAGCGCTGACACTTTATGGGAATTTATGTCTTCAAACTTACAAACACAAAATTATTATTGTATGCAACATCCCTTTGTGGTAGGTAAAATTAATAAAAGCAAGTTGTTCAGCAAAATGTTAAAGAAATATACGGCCAGTTATAACACTTTCTGTTCATTTTAGCAATTTTTGATTCCAGCTTTTATATGTTACTCCAGCTCCATGACTTCTGTCTTATAACCCAATTCATATTTCGGTTTCTGACTTTCTGAATAGTCCTGTGGCACAAGCCCTTGGCATAACCATGTGGGTCTTCATGGAGCAGAGGTCTGGGACTTGAAAATTCATTTTCTTCCCATATCCCTTAAATAAAGTAATAACAATAATAATAGTAATGAAAAAGAAATGTGGCAGCTGGAGGGGCAAAGGCTTGTCCAATAAAAGTTTGGAGAAAAAGACAGGTAAAAAGAAGATGCCTCACTGGCTTTCCTGTAAATCAGGGTAGGCCAAAGCTTAGTTTCAACTCCATGCATTAACCAGAGTGAACTCCAGCAGAGTTCTCTGAACGTGGGAGGGGGCGAGATCTAGCCCTGCATACTCAGTTGTTTTGAGATGCTTACAAAGTGAAATGCAGCTTGAGGAGACTTTAAAGAAACTATTTGTAGTGACGTCACATTCCTTCTAACAAATTTGAGGCAATAAGAAAATTGCAAAGAGGCTATATTTGGAAGAAACAAGAACTACAGCTTTTTAAATGGATACAGTGGGAAAATGATCACTTCTGTGTGTTTTTTCCTCAGTATATCTAATCCTCTCTCTGCACCCCTCAGGTATCATTGGGATGTTTTCCAAGTCACCAACTCTGTAATGTAATCAGTTTATAAAAATGATTTCCAAGTTCACATTTACCATAATTCCATTTTATCAGTTAAACATAAGTTTTAAAAGTAACTAAACTCTAGGTATTGTACTACAGTGTACCCAGATTATCCTGATTCCTTTAATAAAACTCACAGTCCTAGCAGTCTTTTTGTTGCACAAAGTATGTTCTACATTACATCAATAACTGTATTAAAATATATATATGTATATATATATACACCCTTGAAGCACTTGAAAAAATAAGCAACAGTTTTATATAAAATACTCATGGAAATTAATAGAAGCAATGTTTCTTTATTTCCAGGAAAGAAATATATTTTAAAAAGAAAGATGTTCATTTCAGTATAGGAAAATAATGTAAGCTCAAGAATATACTCCCTGTTCTTGATATATTCTATTAATTACATACCTGTTATTACAACCAGAAATTAATGCAAACATTATTTCAGTGGACTGAGGAGATCAGAGTTCCTTTTTTAGATAGGTTTATTAGAGCTATGTCTTGCGGTCATTTTCTGGATCAGTAAAAGAACAGGGAATGGATTTTGGAAGTTTGGTTTGAATTTATCACTCCTACAGAAAGAAAACTATAAAAATATTAGTCCACAGTCCAGGAAGAAAGACCTCATTCTTAGATAGTTTTATAAAACTGCACTCAGAGGACTTAGCAGTGTTTCTTCTTATTTATATTTGTGTGTTTAAGAAAGGAAACAGAACTAAAATCCCAAATCAGCTACTTCTTGCACTTTATAATTGTAAAAAAGCCCAGGGTACTCATTAATCTAGAATATTTATTTACTTTTTTAATGGAAAGTTCATTATTATTCTCAGTTCTTTGACCTTGCTGTTATTTTTTGTGCTTTACCTGAATAAGGTGACGTGATTGACATAAGCCAGACCTGTGTCCAGAATCCTATGGGAGAAAATAGATTATCTCCAACACAGAATATATGAAACCGGATGAGTGCACTCAGGAGACCTATATTTAATTTTATATATATATAAATGCATATATGAATGTATATTTTTGCGCATATATTCTATGATGACAGTATATATACATATGCAGATATAACTATGTCTATATGGGGAGATATATATGTAATTGGAGAACACTGTCACCAGAGTCCCTGGGGTGTACAAGTGATACATGGACAGATACAGATATTGTGACCATATAGAAGAGGAGGACCTGTATGATTGGTGCATTTGCTCATTTCCAGATATTTGGAAACTCTCATCAACTCAGCAACCAGTAGAAACAGGTAGAAACATTCCTGGAACAAATGTATAGTTGTCTGCCTAAGCACTTGCTGAGGTCAATGTCATCCCAGATATGAAGATCTGACTGCAGGATCATTGCCTACAAATTTGGCAGTAGCCCCTTGCCCAAGCCAGGTCAAACTAATCAGCAAAACTTTGGAAAAGGGGGCAGAAATCTTTCATAAGGCTAGACTTGGAACCTATCAGCAGAATCAGTGGACAATTGATTGTCATTCCACTCAAACTCCTCATACTGATGCTCTTACATTATACACCTGATTTAGCCAGCACCAATAAAAAGGGTCTGAGAAACTGGTAGCAAATACTGTAAAATCACGTATCAAAGGGCAGTTGACTATAAGCAGGTACCATAAAATTACATATACTAGGAAAGCAATAATATCCTGTCAACAAGTAAGCATATGAACCAATTGTGTTCACAGTCCAAAAGAGGTGAGGTATAGCATTGTTTTGGTTTGGGAAATTTTTACCCAGTAGTCTCCTTAGAAACTATATTAAAAAGCAAAACAAAACACACACACACACAAAAAAAAAAAAAAAAAAAAAAAAAAAAAAAAAAAAAGAGAGAGAGAGAGAAATATTAATCACAGACTTGCTGTTCAAGTTCACTGGAGCAACAGTATGTTGTAAAAATAAATGCTATCACATACACTTTCATTTGATAATGTTTCAAGCTTTCAGAAAGTTGTCTTTCTTCGCCACAAAAATACATAAATATTTTTCTCAGCTTTAGGTATTTAAGAAGTATTCTCTACTCTAAAGAGGTGTTCTTCCTATAATTCTTGTTTCTAACGAAAATCTAATAAAACAATATAAGTAACTGATCAAATAGCTGAGTGTAAACAGAAAACTGGCTTTGGACCAAAGCTAAAGAAGCAGAGCTAATAGTCAGGCATTAACTTTGTTTAGGAGTAGAGGTAGAACCAAACAGCTTAGCCTAGCAACTATATCAATAATCTAATATTACCTGAGCAGGGAGAGGAGAAGAGAGTTTGGATACAGGAAAGAAAAAAAAAAAAAAAAAAAAAAAAAAAAAAAAGTGACCAGAAAATCAAAAATCGTGTTATTTGTAACATATACACCCTAGTGGAAAATACACCACTGAGATGACTTTATTGAAATTAAGCTACACCCAGGGAATCCACAGTTTCAAATATGTTCAAGGAACAGAAGTTTTGAGTCTTGATAGTCTTGGCAAGTTGAAAGATTTTCTCAAAACAAAATACAAGATGACCTCCTATGTGTTAGGGCATATACATTTGTTAAGACTTCAGTGATTATAATGTAAAAATAAATAATGTGTGTTAGTTAACTAGCGCTCTTTCCTTATCAAATGTTGGAAAAAAGAATTTAATCTACAAAATAAGGGGTGGGTGGAAGAAATTACTAGTGAATGTCTAATTAGTATTATATGGCACAGAAATGGACTACAGATTAATAAAAGCATCCTCTCCTTCATTAAATGTTCTTTACCCTATGGGGTGGGGAAGGTTAGGTTATAGCAGCATAATGTCCTCACAATAAAAATATGTTTAGTTTCCTAGAATCTACTGCAACTGGTTATTCATTATATATAATTTTCTTTATTTTTGCAACCCTTTCCCTCTACCAGCTGTCTAACAAAGAAAAGCATGAGACATTCTGAATATAAACTTTTGGAATCATTTGCATTCAGTGGGAAAATTCCACTAGTAAAATAGTATTCATTAAATTTCTCTAGTGACGGACACATATCAGAAGATTCTGATGAGTGTTTCATACAAGTATAAAAATGTAAATGTTTGTCTACAGCGTTTTGAAAAATCTTCTCTACTACCATCATACCAAGGAACCTCCAAATGATCACATACTTTTTATTTTTTTTTGTTGTTGTTGTTTTGTTTTTATGACTTCTAACTTTTCTACTGTCCCCTTCTGAGATTCCTTTATATTACCAGACAAAGCAATGTCTCCTCGTTGGTGGCAGATTACATTTCAGAGGAAATTAATTCCCTTTACCTTTTCTAACCTATGTTTTAGGAGTAACCCAGAAAATCTTGTTGCAAAGAGCAGCCACAGGAGGTATTAGGAAATATTTTGTTCCACAGATTTCTTTCCCCTTCTTCTCTCTCATCTGAATTAAAATGTTCCTGGATATTTGCATTGTTCTTTGGTGTGAAGGTAATAAAAGGAAATTCCTACATCTTCAAATGGGGACAAGAGAGAGAATGTTGTGGGAAGATTTATGGTGTCTTCTCAATCTCTTCTTATATTCACATGAGAAACCCAAAGTGAATTGAAATAAGTAAATTTAAAGGACAAAGGAAAAAAAAAAAAAAAAAAGTCTAAATGAGGTCCACCAGTACACCCATAGTCTTATCTGTACTTTAAAGAACATACAGATTTTCATCGAATGGAACTGAAAACTTAGAGCTACTTTTTAATAGGTTAGTGGCAAAAAGGGAGAAGAGGATCTAATTTTGAGATTCTTTTTCTCTCTCTCTCACTCTCTCTCTCTCTCTCTCTCTCTTTCAATTCAGTTAAGATCCCAATTTGCACTTTAGGAATGTAGGATGAAAAGACTAAAAGCTGCTTCAGTAAGATCAGCTAAAAGAGCAAAGTAGATCTCGGTGTTATCAGGTTAGCAATGATAACTCACCTTAAGGTCCCTAAAAATAGAAGTGAAAGAAGCAAAGAAGAACATCAGTATTGAAGAGCAAGGGGACAGAATAAAATTCTGGTGATCCCCATAATTAACTGGCAGAGGGTCAGATGAACACTTATTTAAATGCAACAAAACACAACTGGGTGTCTCAAAGATGGAGTTTCAATCTTAATGGCAAAATTCTTGGTTTTGTCAGTTCCAGACTGGCCTGTCATGTAATTTTAATTAGTTTTTTTCCTATTTCCTTTGAGAACTTTGGGAAAACATTTATGGGGAGAGTTAAGATGCTGGTTTATAGACAATTCAGGGGACAGGCCTCCTTAGAAAGTACACAAAGAATGATATTATTGTGATGTCTGAAGATATTTCTGTATGTGATATTTGAATTCTGTGAGATAAATGCATCAATTTACCCTCCAGTTTCAAAAGCAATGACAAGTCTTTATTAAGAAATAGTGTTCTCTCAGTGCAATATCCCTACACCAGCTTAATGCTGCTAAATACTCTATATTGTCAACCCTACTTTTAACAATATCAATATGATACTCTTAAGCTGCCTCCATCAGATAATTTTGATGAGAATCAATATTTCACTTCACAATTTACCCATACCAACTCCCATCTCACCGTAATGCAAAACCAAATGTCCAGGCAGCAAATGTAGAAAAACTGTCTTGAGAAAAGAATTTTACAGCTTTCTTGGCTATAAATTTTATTAGCACAAAAAATAAGTCTGTTTTAAACCATATATTCTACCTAATTCCATCTTGTTTAAACACCATTCTAATTTGGATGATGTCTTCTGTTTCCAGGTTATAATTTATTTTCAGAATTGATTGATTAAAGATAACTGAAAATTAAGGGGAGCTGTGGATACTTCTGACAAGGTTATAAGATTTAGAGGGGTCAGAAGAAAGGTATAGATGAATACTTCCTCAGCTTCAACAGCAGATGGAAAGCTGAACCCCATTTCCTAACACTTAGATATGTTGTATGCTAACATATTGTTTATTGAAAGCACAGTAAGTTTTTTGAATGGAATTTAATCCAAAGTAAGTTATTACATCAGGATTTACAGACGTTCTCTCATAGAGTAATGTGTTGGCAAAACAAGAGAATATTACAAGTAGCTTATCTGGCTGAAGTCCTCAAATACATTGTTTTATCGTGTTGTAAGTTTGTTAGTGCAATTTATTTTTTTTCCCACAGTTGTATTTTCAAGTACACTAATGTTTAGCTGTTAAGATGTGGGAGGAGTTTTTGGTTTCTTTTGTACTTTGGTAAGCAAGATTATGGCATATTGGATTTTGTAATTCCTTCATAAATTATTTTAAGTTTTCTTTGCATATGTGCATACCCACACACACATATTTACCACTTGGAGGACAAGTTGGATAAAACTGAAGTGTAATATCACACCTTCCCTCTCCCAAATGAAGGACTGGCCGTCAGCAGGTTCCCAAAGTGCTGTGTACTCTCCGGAACACAAAGAACAAAATGCTCTAAAAGGCAACTGTCAATAATATGGCCTTAAATCTTCATTGCTGGGTGACTCATTGTTCTCCTGCAGTAGTCATTCAAGTAAGCATCAACATTGTGGTGCACTGACAAACAGAACCCAAGTCTTCTGAAATCCTGTGTTCCCAATTTATTATACTGAATGGCATTCAAAAAAACTCTGCCTGCAAATGTGTAACCATAACCCATGATGAATGCAGTGTGTGGTTTTGTAGTGAGAAAAACAGTGGCTGTAGGTTGTTTGCTAAAACTGACTGGTTTTGCTTCAGTGAAAGAGGGAGAGAATTAAGACAATAGGAGCAAAGAGGGAAACAATTATGCGAAGGACACCAAGACAAAGGAGAGACAAAAGTTCTTGGCACCAGGAATTGATTAGGTGGGTAAACTAAGAGAGCTGATGAAGGGAAACCTTTAGATCCAGTTTCTCATGTGATCAAGTAACATAATTTTCTGCAACCCTTCAAAAGGATTACACCAAAGGTTATACTATATTCATGCTAGCCACAGGCCAAAGGCTGTAGTTCTACAAGACCACAAGTATTTGAGGATTCATTTTAACAAGACATATAAAAAATATAAACACCTGTCTGAATTTCACCTCTTCTCTGTATTGCTCCTGCCTTTTCTATTCAAAATATAAATCTTATTCTGTCTGTGAGCCCTTCTCATCTTCCAGTCTGAGGTCCCTAAGAAAGGAATGATAAAGAAGCAGGCAAGTGAGAATAAAGAGCATTCAGTGAGAACAATGAGCTACCATCTAGATATTCTGGATAAATAATAGCTCCCAGTGTACAGGCTAATCTAATGTGTACAGTGTACACTAATCTAATGATCCTGGATCCACGGGTTATGCTGTGACTTCCAGTATCCTTACAGCCCCGCAAAAACCAACTACCTGTCCAGCCTCAGATGAGACCCTTCCCCACACAGAAAAATATGACAGAATCACCTCCTCCAACTTCATGCTCCTCTTGGAGCATGAGTTAACCACCATCTTGACCCTTCTACCATCTGTGCAGTCTTCCGAGAGCTCCTTTTCAACAGCTGTTTGTAAGTGGAGGGATAACAATTATGGGAAAGTTATCCTGCAGGCTTGGCTACCACACAGAATGAAATTTCCAAGGAGAATTCATTTCCTGGTTCTCTTCCTGTTGGTAGACTAGGATTCCTTTAGCAATGGGTTATTGCCTTCCCACACTGAAATGCAGGTGAGTATTTTTGGAAGATTCTTTAAGCTGGTTTTCATTAATGACTTCCACACATTAAGTGTCTGGTCTCTGTAGCTCACCAAAAAATAAAAAATAAAAAAATCATTTTTCACTGTCTGTGCAGACTGGATGGTAAAACTTAGAATCACAGGAAACAGGATTCTCTTCATCGGTTAGCCCAAGAAAATGGCAGGACATTGCACACATCTGACAGTTATCTGCCTAAATTGTTCTTGAAATCTCCCAGCAGTGGAGATCTCGCAGTCTCACCAGGTGAGGTAAGTGTTCTTCTCAAGTGCTTAGCTTTTCCCACAATTAGATTTTTATTTTTTTTTTCCATAATGTCTAACCTGAATCTCTCTTGCTGTGATTCAAGATTTACTTCTTGTCCTATCCACATTGGGCTTGTCATACAGATAATTCTCCTTCTCTTACATATCTCTCAGCTGCTATCATTTCTCTCCGAGTCTTCTTTACTTTTAGACAGAATAGCTGTAGTGCTTTCTGATCTTTCTGATTGTTTTCATTGTTCTCTTCTTACCTCTGCTCTTGGTCCATATTTGTTTTTAAGGACATTGGTGAAAAACTGGACACAATACATTACTGAAAGTCTTACTACCACCAAGCAGAACTCAGATCATGTGTTTGTTCTTTCTTCCCTAAGAAAATTGTGAATTATTGGTTTGGGGTACTGTTCTTTTTTCTTTTTTCTTTTTTTTGGTAGGGGGAGAGAGAGAGGGAGAAGAACTTGTTTTAATCCATGGTGCATCTGCTTTCCAGGTTGTAAAGAGTTGCTACATAATAGCAGTTAGATTTTAAAATGTACTGCTTAGGAAACTAAGGCATTACTTTTTAGCATTTCTAGCATTTTAAATACTCTCCAAGCATTTCTTGCAGAATGTTGTCATCCTTAGTTTTTGCAATACAGTTACAAGGCAGAGAAAAATTATTGTCACCATTTTTTTCTAATGAAGAGGCTGAAGGACTGAAAAATGTGCTTTGCAAAGGGATATTTTGTCTTGTGTAAAAAAAAAAAAAAAAAAAAAAAAAAAAAAAAAAGCACTGTTTCAGTCTTCTGTACAGGATTCTGCAATGTGTTTGAAATCTCCTTCCACAAAATATGATTATTCAATGAGCGTGTTCATATTGCAGGCTTCCAAGCCAAGTCTCTCTTCTTAAGGGCTCTCAAAGGTGCTTAACTGTAAGCTCATATGATTAATATTTTGTTCATTTCTGCATTTTCCATTTAAGTACCTAAGTTTTGGTCTTTCCTGTGCTCCAGAGCACTTTGCCAAATGCTTTTATCCCTCTTGGGACAGTTGGTCAAGGAGAAAGGGAGGATGGCATCTGTAGAAGATAGGACCAGAAAAGAACCTGGGGGAGAGGTTTCAAGTGACAGGAGAGAAACTATTACTCTGAGTAGAGATGAGGAAGCGGCATTCATCTCAACACTCTATACCCACAGAATATAGAATTTTTCCAAGTTTTCTTATTTTATTGCGTTCCTCCTAATGGTGGCAAACAACTGAAACTCACTTAAAAATGTGTCTTACTCCCCCCTTGTGGCTGCTCCACTACAAAAAGATGACAATCTACAATTGCTACTAAATTCTCAACAGTTCAAGGGGCAGTCTTCCTTGCACAGAAAATGTTTTCAGACCCCAAAGGACATATGTAGAAATAAGAATGGTTTTACTTAACCTCATTCATGTCATATCTATTTTATTTTCCCTTGTTTTTAGAACTTTAAATAGCCCTCTTGTTTCTATGTATAGAAACATATATTTTATATGTACAGATATCCATTATAAAATGTGATATAGCATCGGTTTCCAAACCTGCTTGAGTTTTGTGCACGATGCAGTCTGGTGCTCCAGTGACATGTTCTCATATGGCATAAATTGAAATCACAGGGGGTCATAATGCAGCACAACAGGTGCACCAAAAGATTTTAAATGATTCTTTTTTGGATAAATAATGATAATAATAATTAAAAAAAAAAAATGTTAGCCATTAAATTAGTTCTGCAAATCCTTGCAGTCAGAGCAGCTGGAAAGAGGACTTTTTTACTATGTTCAAGGAAGATGGAAATTCAGTTGTACAGTGTAAACCACAAATATTTTTTTCTTTCATGTGTGGTGATAAAAGTAGTTTTCTTACCAGTATACCATGTTTCATTAATACAATGTTTAAATAATTAAGTACAGTAACTCTGGAGGTGATGGCTAAGATAAAAGTTTGTAGGCAATCCATTATTGTGATCAGACAGTACTTCTTAAAACCCATGGAGATACAATTTAGTAATTTAACTTCTGAAGTCAGTTGTTTAATAAACTATTACATTTTAATACAGTTTTGTTCTCGTCAAAGGGAATGATTCATTTCCCCTCTGTCAATTGTTCCAGCTGAAGTTATTAATGGTTCCAGGGTTGAGGGGGTGCTGGGTTCCTGTTTGAATATCATTACCATGCTGTTCCCACTCTCTAGATGTTGTCACTGTAATGTTACATGTGTGATCTTTACTGGTTATAATTTTTTTGTAGGGAAAGTGACTGCTATCATTTGAGTCTTCAACATTGATATATTTAATTAGGTCTAATTTTATAGGCAGAAAGTAAGAGACTTGTGAAGGGGGACATATAATTAGTTGCAGTAGGATTAAGTGAATATTATTATACTGTAGTAATGGATGTCCCAGAAAGAAACCTGGCAAATACATTAAACAAAAAGAATAGCAGACAAACATTACTTCTGCTTATATCCAAGTTTGTCATATTTTTAAATAAATTTGTTTGCTGGAGTTTCAAAATATTCTTCCTGTTCATCTTCCTTTATTGAAAAAAATCTTTTAGAAGAAACATATTCTCAAAAATCAAGACTGTGTTTCTCTGTATTTTTCTGATTATGTAATGTTGGGTTGGAAGTTTGATACTGTTCAGCTTTTTTTTTTTTTTTTTTTTTTGAAGGTTGCTGCCATCTGATAAAATACTGTAAACAGTTTTGATAATCAGTTTAACCATTCTCCATATGCCCATATCCATTACTGGTAGCAGTCAAGGGTGGTGAAGATTTCCATGCTATTTCCATACAGCAATGCAAAGGGATCAAAGACTGGGATGGCCATACCCATTGTGCCTTCAAGTGGTCACTGCAACTCACCTGCTGTGGAGACTGTCTCAGTGTGATGTGATGGGTCTGCAAAGATTAGGGAGCAGGGCTTTTCCGTAAGCATTTGCTTATCACCAGCTTTGGTGACACGAGATTATTTATGGCTGAGTCCTTTACCACAGCACTTACAATTCTGAGATAAAAAGCACGCACCAGAGTTCCCACTGCCTCTCCAGCTGAAGGAATGGAAATTGGCATTATTTGAAATTCAAGGAGTTTTTACTATACACAGGAATAATCCAAATGTGGAACAGGATTTGTTATTAACTGTAAATCCCCTTTCCCCTAAGAAAACCAGAGTAAATGCAGGAAATAAGCTCCCATTTATACACTATAGAGACAATACTTCATTGTCACTTATATTTTAAAGTCACAAGTGAAAAGTAAATGGGAGGAAAAAAAAAATAACGTAAGTGGGAGCAAACATCAAGATGTTAGTGGGGTTGATCCTTCTTCAGTGAAGTCAATAGGAATTTTTGTAGCTTACTTGCAACCAATGAGAAAAGCTTTACACACACTGAGTATTTGATGGTTAATTCTTTAAAGCATGCTGTTCTGCACCCAACCAAGCAGAGAGGAAATGTCTTCACCTTTTTATCACTATTAGTTCTACACACTTCAGATTTATTTACTTTTTACATTATAGTATTTGAATAAACTTTTAAATACAGTTTTAAACACACACAGACAAAAACTCTGCTAAAACAACTCCAAGTAAGCGTTTTCATAATGCCTAAAAGTTATTGTTTTTAGGTACTCACAAGGCATGTCAGATTTAATAATCTAAGGGTTGTGTCCAGAATTTATTTATAAATTTATAAATTTTGGTCACTCTGGCTTACCTCCATCTTCAACTTTCCTCTCACAGAGGAGCATTCCCTACAAGACTATTCTTCTCTAACAGTTGTGTGCAAACCCTAACAAAAATGTTAACTTTCCTTGAGTGCATTTCTTTTCTTTTAATTACATGTAGGATGACCTGTGCCATAACCTGTCTAGGTTTCCAACTGTTTAAAGCCAGCCCAGCTATCCCTGCATTCCAGTATAGAATCCATTGTAGACATGCTGTACTTTACCAAACCCACACAGTTCAGATTTCCTTAAATGCGGTCCCCAGCATTGCCTGTTCCACTCTTTTGTCATTTGCGTTCAAATGATTTTCCATTTTCATGGACAGTAGGCAGAATCCACATGCTGTACAATTTTTGCTCCAGGCTAAGTGGCATCTTTTCTGCAAGAATATGCACTAGTTACTGAACAGCATCTTTCCCACATTAATATTATTTTCTCACCCAGACAGAAATTTCCTTCCAGCCTCTAAAGTACCTGCGCTAGAATCATAATCACATTGAGAGTTTCTCTTCCAGGACTATTTGTCAATACCATATTTACCTTGCTTTGCAGCTTTATCTTTCTTCTTGTTCCTGAGATTCTACAGTGCAGAGTTACATGCAACCTGTTGCATGTTGCAAAGAATGAAAACCTAGAGTGATTTAGATGTTCTCTTTTAACATTTTTTTGTTTTTAATACACTGTGAGCTCTATGAAGATAGTTTTTATATAGGAAAGTAGGTAGAGGGGAAGGCCAATATGCTAGCAATATGGTAGTCTTATTATAAATGTCTTCCAAATTAGATCTCTCTTTTTTTCAAATTCACTTTGGATATACACACATAAATCTTCTCAAACTAATTTATCTTACATGTGTAATGGTGGAGGGATTGGTCCTGTATATAACAGCAAAAACTTCATTCTTTTCCACATGTAGATGTGTAAAAAAAAAAAAAAAAAAAAAAAAAAAGTCACTTTTTTCACATCACTTTTAGCATTGTGTAGTTTAGGCGCAAGCATAATAGAGGCATCAAATAAAATAATAATCCTCAAATGATGTTTGCAAAGTTGAGCTCGTAAATGTCAAAGGTGATTTGAAGTGGACAAGAGTGAGTCTTAACAAATCAACTAGGGACTGCTGGCAATTGTTTCTGTTCTCAGTTCTTATTGAAACTAATATTGGACAAATTGAAAGAGTGATTGCCTTAGAGCCTTCACAATGTCTTCACCAATCTGTTGCCCATTTCCATAAAAAATGGGAGTGAAAATGGCAGCTGACTTCTTTTGACCTCTCCCAGTTTCACTGTGGCTCCTGTCAGAGGACTGAAAAAACAGATTTTCAGGCAGACCTTTATCTGCCACAGCAAGTTAGTTTGCAAAGAAATTGAAAAATAATAATCAAATAATCTAGTTAAGTCATTTTTTTCTGCATGTGTTATGATTTGAAAGGTAGCAAACCAATAAAATATAAAAACCTCAATTTGCAAAAAGATGAGCAAATGAAAATAGCTCCTTCACTAGAAGTTTTATTCTGTTGTTTCAAATTCTTCTGTCTCTCTGTCCTCATGATCTGACTGTCAGTGTCAGTGTAAGATACCTGTACACTGTAAGATATCTTACATTGTAAGAAGCTACCCACAGTGCCCGGATCCTAGTCCTCTGCAACTTTTTAACTTACCTTTTTATTATTATTATTATTACTTTAACTTATTACTTATGGATCAAGAGCTGTTTAGATCCACTTGCCTTACCAACTCATTCTTTTCCTGTCTAGTATCTTTACTTAGATTCTCCAAAGTGTCATCATTTTGTTTCCATAAACTAGCTGCAGAAACACCTCCTTCTTCTAAGATTTACTTTCCTACTTAGAAACCTGCAATCACAGTGGACATGTTTTTCTCAGCCAAAACCTGTCCTCTATGCATATCAGAGGTATACTGGTATTTCATTTCCCTCAACTTCCTCTATAATCAGTGTCAGAGAGCTTCATATCCTGTGAAGACAGACCAACCTACCCGGTACAGTATTTACACTTAAGAGTTATGTTTCTCTTCCAACAATATTTTTGGAGAACTACTCTTCTAACTTGCATTATCTTTTAAATATTTTACGTTATGTAGAACTGGAAGTTCCATAACCTTGGGAAGCCATTAAAATGAGTGTCTCAGGACCCTAGTCTATGCTGGAGATAGCTTGGCCTGGGAGTTTAAACATTAAACACCTGACTGAATCAGGTGAACAGTTTGGACTCTATTTCCATCTCAGCTGTTTTCTATCAATCAAGCTGATTGTTTTTACTGCCTAAACCCTGTGTTGCTAGAAAGTATCAAGATAATTATAGGCCTTTCTTCCTTTCTACATCTTCTAGGATACAACTCCTTTAGCTTTTCCAAAGTTATCTGTGGGTTTCAAATATTATCTCACAACTGCTTTTAGCTATTGTTCTTTTGGTGTATCTAGTCATAGTTTTTCCTGCCTGTTGTTTGCTCACCAGCATCTTCTTAGCTTGGAGAAATAGGTATCTTTCACTCTCCTCTCTCACAGAATCTAGGCACTTTGTAGAAACACTTATGATTTCATCTAGAAAAATAATTAAACCATTTTGATTAACCTAGGCAGTCACACAGAATGCTTCTTGTCTTAGTTTCGTGGCTAGGAGAGCCAAGATGCCCTTTCTTAAAATTTAATTTGTCTCTGAACATAATCTTTCCAAATTTTCCTGCCGTGAGAGAGAAAAAAAAAAACGAAAAAAAAAGCAAAAAAAAAAAAAAAAAAAAAAAAAAGAGCATATTATTTGCTTTTGGAATATCTTAACTAAAGAATTCAGCTGAAAATTCAAGGTTAGTTTGCTGTTATTAAGTTTCTCTTGTACCTAGTTCTGGGCTGTTTCATGTGAAATGTGATTGCTGTATCAGAAGCAGATGCACAGTTTTTCAATAACAAGAAGAAAAAAAATCTTGTTTCCTTTTGTATGAATAGAAAGAAACAATTTAAACTTCAGAAAAGTCTTCTCACTTCTCGCCATCTTCCATTGTGAAGAGCCACTGTATTTAACTGGGGGCAAAATTACCAGATATATTCAGGTAAAGAGTGTCAGAACCTTTGGTTCCTCTCAGCAATCATAAGACGGTTGTAGGGAAGAAACTGCATGAATGATTATTGACACTGATGTAGCAAATATGCAAACAGTTAAAACTGCCATTCTGAGACCCATTGGACATAAGTTACTGACTGACCATGTTTTAAAGTTATAATGCCATAGCAGTAGGTCAGGCTTGTTGCAGAGCTATCCTAGTTTCCAATGGAGTTAGCATATAGTTACTATCTTACTGTAAAATGCTCTCCTATAATTGGCAACTCATTAGATGATGTGCTGTAGCATCTGATGCAGTATCACTCATCTGTTTTGTGATTTCAGAAAAGATTGTTTTTATGTAGGTGTCGAGTTTAAAGGTACGTAAATTTGATTACCAGGTTCAAAATTTGACAAATTTTTACCAGTTTGTCATTACTGCATAACTTTTCAATAACTAATAATTTTCATTTTGTAACATTTATTTTTATTTTGGTTTGTAGGACTTTAGGACTCCAGGGCAACTACTGAGGGATAATATTACCACGTAAGTGTAGGTTCCAACTAACAGTGCCTTGGTGTTGTTCTACAGAGCTTTTAGACTGATTATCATTAGTTTTCTTATAGACTCTTAATCATATGAGGCTGTTATATTAATGTCCACTTATTCTCTTATTCTGTCCGTCTTTTGTCAATTTTTTATTATGTCAATGTTTTATTTTGCTTTGCTTTTTTTCTTCTCCTCTACTGATGCTGAGAATCATCCATTTCTGATCAGATGTTCTCAAGAGTCATGATCTGACTGTGGCACTATTAACACGTGTCAGAACCTAAATTTGACTGGACGAGTTGGAAACCACAGTGCAATTAGAAATCTATGAACTAATTGCTATCACAGAAACATGGTGGGTTGAATTACCCAAGTGGAACACTGCAATTGAAGGCTACAAGCTTTTCAGAAGAGACAGACAGACAAGGAGGGTTGGGGGTGTTGCTCTCTGTTGAGAAATTGCTAAGTTGCAAAGAACTGTCTCTAAGAAAAGAAAAGGGAAAAAAAAAAAAAAAAAAAAAAAAAGGAAAAAGAAAAAGAAAAAGAAAAAGAAAAAGAAAAAGAAAAAGAAAAAGAAAATGAAAAACTAAAATAAAAAGAAAAATAAAAAGAAAAAGAAAAAGAAAAAGAAAAAGTGGGTAAAAATTAAGGGCCAGGCCAAATACAGACACCTTGTGGTTGGGTTTTACTAAAGGCTGTGTGATTAAGGGGAGACTGTTGAAGAGACCTCCTTGCTTCAGCTACAAGTTACATACATGTGTATGTAACATACATGTAACATGTAGTTACATACATGTGTAGTCTTTTGTCCTGATGGGGGATTTTAACCACCCAGACCAATGATGGAGTAACTGCCTGATCAGGCATTGGAATAATTATATCAAACAACAAGGGAAGACAAACTTATATATCTACGTGTAAGGCCTTTGACATAATCCCACGCAACATCCTTATCTCTAAATTGTAGAGAAATTTGAAGGGCATCCAGAGATCTGTGGTCAATATCTCTATATCTAGGTGGAGTCTGGTGAAGAGTGGTGTCCCTCAGGGGTCCACATTGGAACTGGTGTTGTTTAATATCTTTGTCAATGACACATGCCATGGATTTGAGTGCACCTTCAACAAGTTTGACACTAAGCTGAGTGGTGCAGTTGATACAACAGAAGGAAGAGATGCCATCCAAAGGGACCTAGACAAGCTTGAGAAATTGTCCAGCATGAACCTGATGAGCTTGAATAAGTCCAATAAGAATGAAAGTGCAGGAGTTTTTCAGCCTGGAGAAGAGAAGGCTCTGGGGAGACCTCATTGCAGATTTTGAGTACTTAAAAGGGACCTATAAAAAAGATAGAGGAGAGACTTTCTAGACGGGCAGATAGAGATGGGACAAGGGGGAACAGCTTTAAACTACATGTAAAAGAGGAGAGATTTAGATTAGATGTTAGGAAGAAATTATTCATTCAGAGGGTGGTGAGGCACTGGAACATGTTGTCCAGAGAAGTTGTGGATGTCCCAACCTTGGAGGTGTTCAAGGTCAGTTTGGATGGGGTTTTGAGTAACCTAGTCTGGTGGGTGGCATCCCTGACCACAGTGTGTGTGTGGGGGGGGGGGGGGGGGGGGGGGAGAGGGTAGGTGGAGGGAATTAGATGGTCTTTATGGTCTCTTCCAATTCAAAGTATTCTATGAAGCCCAACTGTCAACCTGACCAACAGAGTCCCATTACTAGACTATATCCCTTAGTGCCACATACACTCATCTCTTTCATAGCTTTGGAGATGCGGACTCCACTACCTCCCTGGGCTGTCCATTTCAATGATTGACCACCCTCTCCATGAAGAAATTCTTCCTGATGTCCAATTCTAAGCTCCCCTGGCACAACTTGAGACCTTTTCCTAGCATTTACTTTTGGGACAAGTTTTTGATCTCAGTACGGTTTTTTTTCCCCTCCAGATATTTTTTGCATTTACACACACACAAAAATAAATAAATAAATAAATAAATAAATAAATAAATAAATAAATAAATAAATGGTATTTATGTAAGACATAATGTGAATAACTGTGAGGATAAAACAGGACTCTGTTAGCTACTGCAGGCAACTGGGCTGACTGAATTGCTCACCTCCCAGGACAGTTGCATTCTGTGCCTTTGCAGGTGCTGGGAAGCTAAAAATAGCATGGTTCACTTCTTGGGCAGACATGGCATTGGATTTCAAAATCCTCATCCTTAGCATGAAACCAGAATAAAAGGGCATTGTGGTAGACAGCAGCACAGGAGGTAGAGCTCAGACTGGTTGGAAAGTGAGCCACCTCTGTGAAAGTATTAACCATGACCTACTGTCCTCTTCTTCCATTTGCAATGCTTTGGTCCAGCAGTTTTGCAGTCTCCAATATCATAAATTGATGCATGGATATATTTCCTCCATTTGAGCAGTCCACTTTCTGTGAAACTCAATTTTTGCAGTTCCTCCATTGATCTGAGGGAAGTGGCTGATACTGAGCAGTAGCAAACTGTGACCACCGACCTGATGCAGTAGCAGGTGCTCAGGGGCAAAGCAAGTCTGTGTGCTTCTTCTCATGTGCTTGTGCAAGGGTCATTGCACAGTATCCTGTCCACACCACTTATGGACACCAGCAGTGATGACATGGGCTTTCTTTCCTGTCTGCTTGCAGAAGTCATGACTTGCCTCAGACACAGTTTTGATTACTTTATTCTGGAGCACTTCGTGGGCGACAGGCTCTTTTCCAAAATGCCTTTCTCACGCAGACATCTCGCCTTTCCAGACATGCCACCCTTCCTTTTTCTATTTTCAGAATATTCATTTTCAGGGGTTCAGTGGCAGTGCAGCAATCCCCTGAATCTGACCTATATAAAGGAGTGGAAAAGGGTAAAAATTACTCCTTTTTGCTCCGTCCTTTACTGTGCCTTTGTGAATTATAAAGAAAACACAGCCACTGAGTTTTTTCACTTTTATCTTTGCTTTATTTTTAACTTTGGCAGTATCAAATCTTGGTACACTTCCCCCCTTTTTCATGAAGACTTTCTAGAGAACTTTGCAACTGGCAGTATTCAGAGCCCTTTCCTAAAGGGCCGGCTGAGCCTTTTTCTCATGTGTTTGTTGGGAATTTTAGTCCTAGAAGTGCTAATAGAAATAAAATGACAACTTTTAAATAGTATAATGTAAATGTCCCATCCTTCTGTTATTAAACAGCTTCCAATCTGTTGCTGTTTTTGATGTCATCATTTTACCAGTTCTCTAGACTACTGAGGACTTATCTAGGGAAAAAGTGGAAAGCAGTACCTGGAGAACAAATGGTTCTGAAGAAGAGAAAATTATTTTTGATGGTTTATTTATATGTTTAAGTAAGAGACAGAAAATGAGTGCATTATAAATATATATATATATAAAAAAATCACTGTTAACTTCTATACTTTGGTGTTTGCAAATAGGAACAAAGAGGTTGTTTTAGAAAGAAATGGTTATCAGAATTCCAAGGGGTTTTTTTATTATTTTTTTTCTATTATGTCTTTTTTTTTCTGTACTTACGTGTGTTTATCTGGCACAATATCAAATGCTGTGTAAAACTACATAGATCTGAATTGCACTTCCAACTTACCAATCATGTCAACTTTAAATATGACAACTCTTCCCTGCAAAGTCTTGCTTTTAAAATTTGTATATAAAATAGCAATTATAGCACTGTGTCAATCAGTGACCACTATTTCAACCTGCTACGTTTACTTGGAGCAGCTTATACATTACACTCTATTCAGTCTGTGGAACCACCATGTCCTAGAATGAATACAAAATAGGGATAAAAAGCTTTTTGTTTCAAGGCTCCACAAATGTGGAATCAGTTACCAGTTGATTTAAGAACAATTGGGAGCTCTTCCTGTTTTAAGATGGAACTGAAACAATACTTCGTGATGACTAGAAGTTGTTGTAATTGTTTTAATTGATGTTATTCTAGTGTTATCTTGGTTTATTGTTTATTTATATGCATTTGTTTATCGCAGGTCATGCTTGAAAATGGGCTTTCATCTCAATTTACATAGTCAGCTAACAAATATATGTGTGTATGTGTATCAGATACACTTGTTTATATCTGACAGCAAAACCATATGTATTCTACATATATTTCTTGCCTTTATGTTTGTGCTATCGATTAAGACATCTGAGTTTGATTTCAGCTTGACTTTTAAGTTTGCAGGACAAACCATGCAAGTATGTATCTAATAATATCAGTCAAATTATTGTTCGGCTCCCAAAGCACAAATCAAGTTAAAGCATTAGCTAAGCATATGTTAGTGTGCTTTTTAAAGCAGTTCACTCTTGTAGGGTTTTACTCCTGCATTGTGTTGGCTTTAAGCAGCATTAGCATTCAGAAATTATTTCTGTGTCTCTAAAGGCAAATGGAGTATTAAAAACAATGATAGCATCACTAGTAGGGAAATATAGTCTGGCATCAAGCATTTGTTATCATAGCTGATAAAGGAATGGCATGTTTAATTTACACTCTGTGAATGGTAAATATCTACATAAGTATTCCTACCTGTCTTTACATACCATGCAAGTAAGCTAACCTGTATGTAAGAGGAATAGAGAGGAAGAGCAAGTCATTATTTCATCTGTTCCATTTACAAACTCAGAAGTCACAAATGTGCAGCTGGGAAATGTGTTTGTCTCAAAGCTTCAAATCTGTGACATGTTAATTCATAAATAATTGCAGTCACATGGTCTTCCTCGAGGGCATTAGCTCTGTATTCCCAGTACGGTACACTTAATTGTAATAGAAAAGAGTAGAGTGGACAAAAGTGGCTTTCATAAATCAGATAAAATTGCTCAATAAATCCTAAACATCTTTCATTATTTCTATCAGAAAATGAGCTTAGTTAAGTAAGCAACATTTTTTACACGTGAGTGGTCTTTGTAAACAGGCAGGTGAGGAAATAAAGGGCTGGGGTGCATTATTATTGGTCATGGAATCTGGCAGCTAAACGTCTCATAGCCCTGGCCCAAATCCTGCTCTGACTTGCATCCCATTCTAACCCATGGACCACCTTATATCCAGATACTAAATACTTCAGATAAACAAGAGCACTTTTCTATTGGGACAGTCATATGATAACATCGCCTGTGTCATTGTCTACATGCAGCTGCTTGCAAAAATATAGGCTTTTTCCCCAAAAAATTGTTTTTGCTACTCTGACTGCAGAGTGAATAACAGAGTATGAAAGGAACCTGAAGGAGCCGTTAGGGTCCATTGTGTCAATCCAGCTGCTAAACACGCATATTAAGTCCACATTTAAAAATGCTTGTGAAGCTTTTTCTATTTGTTTTGTTTTGCAGTCCATTTTTAAACATTCGTACTTCTTCTGTTTTCATTGTCAGAATACCTAAACCATTCTGAACTAGTTCTTGGACAAATTCCAATTAAAATTGAAAACAATTTTAGTTATGCAAGAGATTTGTGGTTTTGTGATGTTTGTTTGTTTGTATTGTTCTGTGGTGTTGTTTTTTTAAATCAGGTGAACTTCAGGGAGAAAAAAAAAAAATAAAAAAAGATATTTAGTACCAAAAAAAAAATAGTATTTCCATTGGTTACAAAAAAAGCAACTTGCGTCATCTGACTGAGAGCTTGTTTTCAGGCTCCAGTCAGCATTAGGTTTAGTTTCCTGAAAGTATGAATTAGAATGCAAACCTGACTGACCCTGACTGTAGCTATTATGACCCAAACCACAATAAATTTCTCTTGTTAAGAATAGTGTTCTGTTCAATTATCAAATTAATTTGCTGTAGACATATGGTTGTCCTCAAAATTTTCATATTTCTAATAATTCATTTGCTGGGATACTTTGAATTCAGAGAATCAATTTTGTGACTATAGCATAAGTACAACATCACAAATGAGAATGCCAAATTTAAACTGTTTAGTCTGGGAATTTATTGCTGGCATTGGAATGGTTGTTGGCAGATGATGTCCATATAGGAGGTTCTTTCAGCTACTTCATTTCCAGTCTATGTCATTAAGCAGTGGTTTGAGGACACTTAGTATTTCAATGCAGTAGACAACAAAAAAAGAAAAAACAACCCACCCCACTTGTTTAATAGTGTATTGGTACCTCAGAATTTGGCTTAAATATTAACCTGATTTGCATTTACAAATCAGTGACTTCTTAGAGTAATTGAATAAGCATGTCAATAATATAAGCTGTTTGTGTTCTTGATTTTTATACTCATCCTAATGCTCCTTTTGAAGATGTTGATGTGCAATATTTTTATCTTGAGTTATAACATCCCAATCTACATAAAGGATATTGAGTGATAACTAAGCACAGGGCTATGGGCACTGTGTTGTTCAGGAAAAATATTTGCTTTAGCAATTGTCATACTCCAAGCAGAGAACATATAGATTTATAGTGTTAATTGTGCTGTTACTAGTTAATAGAAAGTATGAGGATGAAGATTTGAAAAGGTTTTAAAGACAAAGACCAAACAGAACCTTGTCTTTACCTGCAGGAAGGTGTCAGACACAGCTTAGACCCAAGAGTTACCCTGTGGCTGGAAGGCATAAAAGCTTCTGTTTCCAACTGACAGTCTAAAGGCACCCCAGTGACCAGCTGGCCTGAGGATGGGAAATGTGGTAACATCTCTGAATGCATGAGGTGGATAACTATTAGAATTAATTTAGGACTGGAAAATGTGTCTACATTTTCTCTTTCAGATGAAGACAAGGATTACAGACAGGGAAAAGAATAACAATAGCAAATAAACCTCTGCATGAGGTCAGAGATTCGTAGAGTTACTTACCAGCAAACACATGCCATGAAGGCCATTTAGTCCAGTCCTTTTTCTCCTTCCCTCATGTACTGTGTCAGTATTTATTTTATTAAACTTAAACTGCTGTTAGACTAGCACTAAATCTGGCCTTAAATTCCTCTAGAGGAGAAGATTTTGGAAAACTGCTTGGTTGTTCCACAATCTAACCATTCCTGCAGTTGTAAACTTTTTCTTAATATTAACCATATTATTTATGCTGCAGCTAAAATCCATTACTTCTTGTTTTCTCCCCATTGACAAATGAGAATAATTGGTCCCCATCCTCTTTGCAACACCTTTATGTAGTTATAGAGAACTACTGTGTGTCCCTTTTGCTTCACTTCTCTAGACCAAACATACCCCAGTCAACCTTTCTTCTTGGGGCTTATTTTTAATACCTTTTACCATTCTTTATATTCTTCTCTTAAGTCTTTCTAATTTGTCTGTATCTTCTGAAAAATGTGGTAGCCCACACTAAATTCAGCTCTCTGGATGAGGCCTCCGCAGTGTCAAACAGAGCAGAAAAACTGCTTTCCTTGTGTCCTTCCTTGTGTTATATACAATACTCCAATTAATAAAAGCTAGTGTAGCATATGTCTTTGCTGTGATGACATTGTCTTTTTTACTTGTTCTATGTGTTGTCCATTATCATTAATATTACCTTCTCTGGAGTTTTCTAGTCTGACCGGTTATATCTGTAACTTCAGTCATTTTACTCTTAAGTGGTTCCATCATCTGCTTTGAGTTTCTGTATGGCCACATATGTTTCCAGTCTTCGTACTTATTTGTATGTGGCTTTGCCTTATCTGAGCTTTTGTCCTACTGTCATTAATCTACCCTTAGCCACTGGGGTAAGTTTACAGTATTGTCAGTTGCATAGACCTTTTCTACCAACTGAATACTCTCAATAGCAATACCAAAACCCCATCAGAAGTTTATCTCCACAGCATTTCAACTATTGCTACTGTGCATGGAGGGATTAATAGATTATAGAATATCTTTCTTTGTATATAATTAATGATCTATGAAAAGGGCAAGAAGGCTGGACTAGAACTCTCCAAATTTTCTTATTTGCACGGATTTAAGGTATTTTGATACGGCATTTCCTTCCCCCTTAATTATGAAATCAAATATTCAGCAATTTCCCACATGCTAGAATTTCAAAACCTCATTTGAGAAACCCAGACACATGATATTCCATAACTGGGATATGCATCCATCCCCAACCGACATGGGTGGCAAGCAGGAGGGAATGCAGTTGCTACTGAATCCCAACCCAGTGCCACTGCTTTTGCAGGACTTGGCTGGAGATATGCAAACTCAAGATGGCAAAAAAAAAAGTTCAGGATTACCCTACCAAACCCCAGGTACAGGAAGCTGCAGCTCAGGTTTTTGAGGCTTCTCTTTCTTCAGCAGTAAATATGGAAGACAGAGCCCCAGGAAAGGCCAAACAAGTGTTCTTTAAATAGTGAAGTCTTCCTCTTTGGAGATCTCCAAAAGCTGCCTGGTTATGGCCTTTGGTAGCCTGCTGTGGGTGGCCCTGCTTGAGCAGGAGTTGGACAAGATGTCCTCCAGAGGGCCCTGCCAACCTCAACCATTCTGCCTGTGTAATTTAGTGATTCTGTGAAATTAGATCAGTATATAGCAATCTTTAACAAATTTGAGGAAAACTTTCATGTTCATTAAACTGCTATTTTCTCATAATACTGTTTGGTTAGGAACTCTGTGCATGCACTAGCAATGGTTCTTGAAGAACTTTGGTTTATCTACACAGAAATAAGTATTTCTAGGGGTTTTCATGGGATTCTTGCTGCCAGAAAGAGCTCAAAAACTCCTTTTACTCTTACTTACCTTTTATTTCTTTTGCTCTTTATTGTGCATGAAAGAATGCTCTTTCTCACTGGGCTAACGAAGATTTATAATGTTTATTCATTTCCTTTTTCCTCTTAACCTGAACCGGAACAGTTTGCTTTACTCAGATTTCCAGAGGCATGTCTACCTCACTTGCTCAAAATGCATTCCCACAGGGGCAGACAAGGGTGCATTGTGCTGCCAGGCAATCCACGCCAGGGCCTTGCGTGCTGTCTGTGGGCAGCCTGCCCAAACATGCCTGGCAGGGTACTAACCACCTACTTACATATTAACACCACCTAAGAATGCCTGATGTGTTTGGGCCCACAGGATGCTGCAAGTGCTACAGAAGAGTGTTTTCTGCTCATGCATTCACTGGGCGCAGAGGCAGATCTAGCCCAGGGGGCAATCATGGGGCACCCTGGGAGGATTCATCCTCCCAGGACATTTCCAGCTTGGCAAATCTCAGGCATGTGACAGTGAGGAGGTAGGTTATCCAAAATAGTAGATTTTACAAAATATTAATATTTGTATATAAAAGAGAAGGAGTTCCTTTACTTCCACACGAATTTGAATCCTTATATATAACTTGATTTATATTGGGTGGTAGAGGGGGGGAGGAATTTCTAGGGACAGAGAGAAGCCTTTACATTTTTATTTCTTTTTGAAAGCAGAAAAGGAGAAAACAAATGTTCTGCTGTATTCTCACTCTAGGAATCACTGAGCAGCACTAAGTCCTATGATTTTTGCAATACAATCATGATAATTCCATATAGTAGAATGTCCATGTAAACACCGACTTTGAACAGGCCATATGTTGAGACAGTGACACAGGGTTAGCGTAGCTACCATCTCCAGCGCAGCTGTAGCTTATATTAGCAATAAGAGCTTTCTGATGGTATGTTATCAACCAATTCAAAAAGCAAAAGAATTTTTATTAATGACAGCATTTTTAAATTAATATAGTTGCTGAAGCATTAAAGCTTCTGCAGCATAGCTTTTAACAGCATAGTTAAAGCTAAAAACATGAAAACATGAAAGACCCCATCTCAGATTGACGTTATTTTATGAGCCATTCCTCTTATGGATCTGACCATTATCTTGCCTCTGTCTGTGCCAGTAGTATTGTCTGTACAAATAAAACGTTTGGTTTTGCAGTTGGTCTGTATTTCAGTGCTGAACCTTGCAAGGGAGCAGGACCTAAACTCAACTTACTGAGTTATGGCAAAATTCTTGTCAAGGCCAAGGGAAATGTAACTCCTAGAATAAATTACCGTACAAAATATTTTCTTTTGGGCCAGCTACCACTTTGTAAGAATCATTCAAGTGCTCTTATCTCCTGTTCTAAAAGGCTTGCTTTGACATGTTCAAACGTTAGCTCCTTGTTACAGGAAGACTTACTTTCCAAGAATATAAAGATTCAGTCTTTCATCAAACCCTACGTAGCGGTACATTTACTCTCCCTGAAGAAATTGTTTCTGTTGATATAGTTCAACTACACTGAAGAAAAAGAAAAAGTTCAGTTCTGAGCAGATGGTTAGGATGACTGACTGTGAGCCAGGGCTCAGAAATTACTAAATATTGCTTGTGTTAAGAGCAGTGTAATTTCTCAATATATCTCACTTCCAATTCTTTAGCTGTTCTCTTCTTCCTGAAGAAAAATAGGAGTTAGGAACTATTTCAAGATGTTTTCTATCCTTTTACCATGTTTTTACAATCCTCTATTTATTATTGGATTTTTCAGCAACAGGGGAGCCACAAAAATATGTGGGAAGTATTTCTTCAGAAGCAGGACCAAGATAGGAATTTCCCATATTTTTTTTCCCTTACACTAGTATAAGGCTCTCAAGATATAAATGATACTCCTCATTCTCTAACCTTTCCTCTGACTCATTTTAGACAGCTAAGGCTATAAGTCTTCAGCAATGTCACTTTTTGGAAGTTTTGATCCTAATGTATTAGCACTGATGAATAAGGCATGGGACATTCCACGAGATCCCAGCTGGGGGATTATGCAGCTGGACAAAATTATCTCTATTAGTTTTGTTGTTTTGTTGTGATTTTTTTTTTTTTTAAATTATGATATATCTTTTGATAAACCTTCTTGTTATAGATGAATACTAGAGACATTATAGGACATAAATAGAGACATAATAGGACAAAATAATTCCATGGAAATAATGATGTTTTAATTTTGAACAACTGTGTCTTTAACCATAATGTTTTTGAGATGTCTTGTGATTACTACAAAATGGGAATAGAAAGTGAATTTTGAATTCTGAAATATGATGATTTACAACAGAAAACCTGACTCTAATTTACTTTCACTCAGCAAAAAAACACAATACGCATAGTGTTCTGCTCTGACTAACCAACATAACAATATTGAATGCCAAATTTTGAATATCAAGCACTTGCAGCGAACTGCTCATAAATGATACACCTTCATTCAGGGAATAATCTGAATAATAAATCTAAGAAAATCATAAACTGCTCTTATACAATTCACAAATAGAAAAAGGAGGTGAGATTTGTATAACAAATTATCCAGAGTGAATTATACATCCAGCAGCTACCTTGAGTCCTTGATCTGTATTTTCTAAAATTTGTATGGGATGTCTCCTCTAAAGATTTTGCAATATAATTACCTAGATCAGTCATTCCCCAGCTGGATCCTCAATGGCAATATCAGTATGTTCATATATTTCTGGATAAGAATGCTTATACACCCTTCCCTTATTCATCTTCCACATTACCTTTCTAAGCAGATTTGTCACCTGTTCTGGGTGAAACTGTGGCCTCCATTTCCTTCAGTGACCTAAAATAATTAAGACCTAAATCTCCTGTCTTCAAGTATTTTTGCATATGTTTAAATTTATGCACATGAATAGTTTCTTGATTTCAATGGGCCTATTCATAGGAGTACATTTAAGCAAACTTGTTTGCAGGTTTGGGCTTCTAAAAGACTTGATTCATAGTGTTATGTGCTTCCTATTTTATCAGTACATGGTTCATTATCACTCAGCAATGTCTGAAACATGCATTACCAATGAAAGGAGCTAGGAATTGTCTGTACTAAATGAGGCTGAATTTTCTTGCATTTATACCATTATCTTCAGTAATATGTGATTACATGGAAGTATATGAAATCAGAAAAAAAAAAAAAAAAAAAAAGTGTTTGGAATCTCCTTTTGCTTTTGAAAGGTACATCAAGTTGGATTCACAAAGAAAACGGGGCACTTAAAGTGCAATTTCAAGAGGTGCTTGGTAATGAATGTGGTTCTGAGCATTAAGAAAAGTTGTATTTTTTTCCATCCATTTGTGGAAGTAACACTGACACTAGGACAAATATAAATATAGATGGCTGTAGCTCATTTCACTGTTCTAGCCAGTGAAATAACTGTAATAACTGCAGCAGTCAGCTGAAGTAGCTGGCTTTTGGAAGGGAGAGAGTGAAGGAATATCTAAATGGGTTAGCTGTTAAGAACAAGAAGCTTTTGATTTAAAAAATATTAAAAGTGAGTTCTTGAATTTTATTTCCAACATACACCCAATTAATATATTTTCCAAGACCGAGAGAGTGTATTTGCAGGATTTCTTTAATATTAATGGAGGCATTAAAAGGATAATCCAGTACCTTTACGATGCCTTTTTTTTTTTTCCCCGGTTTTGTTTCAAAAGTACAGAAGCTGCTTCTGACCTAATTGATCAAAAATGTTATTTTTCAGGAAACAGTCTAAACTATCTTGTTTTCAAGGCAAATGTCTTCTTTTCAAGGCAAAATTGGAGACTGGTGAGAGAGGGAGAAAGGTAATATATACTAGAGAATGTCCCAGGATTTTAGTTGGAAATAAAATGCATTTTCATATAGTTCATATTGCCATTCCAAATTTGAATTTCTTCATTTAGTTGTACAAAACAGGTTAAAAATATCTGTTAAAAGTCTTATCTTTCTGCTAATTTTCCAAATTTTTTGGAAAGGTTGTTCTTCAAAGTTATCTTATGATTGCTCTTTCGAAATTTCCACTCATAGAAAGCCTCACACAAAAATAATATTGCTAATTAAATAATTTCACTAATTAAAAAAAGAAATTGGAATAAATTATATGTTTTTATTAAGGATTTTCAGAGATAATTCTATGCAGTTTATCCCAAATCTACTTGAAAATTTCATTTTTCTTCCAACTGTAAATCTGCATCTTCTTAGAATGTTAACTGTATTAGTATATTAATTACTAGACAAATAGGTAGAAAAGATTATGCTTATTGAAGAAAAAAAGTTATCACCTATTTATCACTTATAACTAATTATTTGTTGTCTTTTTTTTCATTAAAAAAAATCCATTGCAACATTTTCTGACTGTACACAAATATATGTTTCATAAATGGATGGATTACTTTTCATACAGTTAAGTTCTGGTTTTATCCTTTAGTAGAGATATTTTTCAGCTTAAATTATTCTATGACTATCTCCTCTTAAAAAAAAACAAAACAAACAAAAAAACAAACAAACAAACAAAAAAAAGAATATCCACATTATCTGCTGGTTCCTTAGATCAAGTACTGAACAAAGAATACTGAGACCCTCCTTTCTAACACGTTGACCTTTTCCCTTGTGGTCTAGACCTCACTTTCTCCTCTTTTCTTCTTTTTATTAACTCCATGGACACCATTTACCATGCAAGAGAAACAGCTTACATAATGACATATAACCCAGGACTCATTTTAATATTCATGAGTTTGTCAGCTTTATTAAAGAAATTCAAGTAGCTAGTGAACATTAGATTGCATTTCTCCAACATATATCATTTATCTGCCTGTTAAGGTTAAGCATTACTAATGCAGTTTTAACTTCTCCTTTGGAATTCAGCTCCTTGTCAGACATGTAATACATGCTCTAGATTCTCCAGCAGGTGTACCTACATTAGCAACCACAAGTATTTATAGTTGCGACCAGGGTCCTAATGACATGAAAGTTCCCAGTCCCAGCAGGTTAGCTTTGAACTCAGTGAAAGAAAGAACCAAAAAATTTAGTAAGTTCTCCCCTCAAGTCAAAATCTAGAGGTTCATTCACTTCAGATTTTTTTCAAAACTCTCTAGGAAAGTCCAGTCTTAGGTTTCAAAAAAACATAAGGAAAAAAAAAAGAGACCCTTACTGGTACTGTTTTTTTGTTTTTGTTTTTCTGACCAAATCTTAGAATTTTCCAATTTTATCTGCATCCAAAGCAAGAGATCAGCTTAGGAATAATAACAAAAAATAAAAATAAAAAAATACTACATGAAAGGAAACAACATTCAAATGTTGTTAATTAAATGAGGGAATGGATGTCAATGTTAATGTGTAGGTACATAAAAAGAACCTTATTTTGCAGATGTATGACAGGTCTCCCTGAAGAACACAAGTTTTTCTATATTAATTCCGTGGTAGTTGAAAGCTACATAATCAAAAACACCTTCTAAGTTTGGCAGAAATATAACACTGGCTGTTTAAAATAAAAGGTCTGTATGGAAAGTTCAGTTTTGTTTTGTTATTTTTTTTATTCCCCTAGGGTCATTGTGGTAGAGGAAATATTTTTATCTGGGCGTCAGGAAACAGTGGTCTGGCTAGTGACTGCAGTGGTGTGGATGGTTATATGAACAGTATTTACTCAGGGACAAAGCATGCCATCGTTTACCTCTGCCCAAGACCTCATGGACTACAAGAACAAATCAAAGTCAATGCCACCTGGAAATATCCATTGAGGAAGGATTGTGGAGTCTAGCACCTTGAAACAACTCTTCAACCTGAAGCAAGGTGAGTCTGAAATTGGCAAGTAAGATATTGATGTGAATAAGCAGAACCCTCCTGAGTCAAATTTTCGTAAATGGAAAATTTTCAAAATTTCCTGTGTCAAAGTTTCTAACAGAAACTCTACAAGAGGCCATGACATACCCCACTTTCTTGAATAGATGAGCTAAAACACCAAGGGGAATAGCAAGTTTTCTGATGGAGCATGAACTCGAATCTTCATAATATGCAGGTGAATATTTATGGTAGAATCCATGTGGCAACCTGAGGTTAGCAGAAATCTGGCAGGTTTTCTGGAGACCATTTAACAAATTTTTCACTCGTCTCTTCAGGACTCTGCAAGTATTTCTCACATGCATGCCCCTTCTAATATAAGACTCCATTTCTTGTTCCAGATCACAGAACTGATGTATGTAAATCTATAGATCTATCTGGGTGCTTTTGCCATAGTTCTGCCCATTACAGACATTTTAAGAAATGGTTACCTTTCACTTGACCTCTACAGACATTGTACAGGAATGAAAATGTTGTCATCAGCTGTCAGGATTAGAGTGCACACAGTTCCTTAATTCCTAATCTGTCTTCCATACATAAAGTTCATTTAGTGCATTACATACAAGGTCAATCAACATTCTGCACATCTTTGATAATCATTCATAAACAGTCAGGCAAGTATCTTCCCTTGCTGTCCCTTTATTCTTCAATACTGGTAGAGATCATTTAGGAAACTACTGCTTTAAGCTACTATATTTTAGCATTTCTGTACTTTGTGTATTCAATTTCTGAGATACTTCCCATTATGTTACGTCCACGTACAGCTCAGTTATCTTGTTATTCATCCTTCTCCCAGAAACCTCTAGCTTCCATGATGGATCAACATTGCTCTATCTTCAACTTTCTATGTTTTATAAAATATGACAAAACACACCCAGTTTCTTTTTGTTGTTGTTGTTGATAGTGGTGATCTCCTATCTGTACTCCTAGCTGTAGCATTGTCATAATTTTCTACTGACTTCCTAGGTGTTACAGAATCACAGAATCACAGAACTGTAGGTGTTGGAAGGGACCTCGAAAGATCAGCGGGTCCAACCCCCCTTCCAAAACAAGTTCCCTAGAGCAGGTTGCCCAGGTAGGTGTCCAGGCGGGCCTTGAATATATCCAGAGAAGAAGACTCCCCAACCTCCCTGAGCAGCTTGTTCCAGTGCTCCGTCACCCTCACCGTGAGAAGTTCTTTCTCATGTTGGTGCAGAACTTTCTGTGCTCTATCTTGTGGCCATTACCCCTTGTCCTGTCCCCACAAACCACTGAAAAGAGGTTGGCCAAATCCCTCTGTCTCCCACACTTCAGGTATTTATACACATTGATGAGATCTCAGTCTTCTTTTCTCCAGGCTGAACAGACCCAGGTCTCTCAGCCTTTCCTCATAGGGAAGATGCTCCAGGCCCCGTATCATCTTTGTGGCTCTCTGCTGGACTCTTTCCAGGATATCCCTGTCTTTTTTGAACTGGGGACCCCTGAACTGAACACAGTACTCCAGGTGAGGCCTGACCAGGACAGAGTAGAGGGGGAAGATCACCTCCCTTGACCTGCTGGCCACGCTCCTTTTAATGCACGCCAGGATCCCTTTGGCCCTCTTGGCCACAAGGGCACACTGCTGTCTCCTGGTCAACCTGTTGTCCACCAGGACCCCCCGGTCCTTCTCCTCAGAGCTTCTCTCCAGCAGGTCACCCCCAGCCTGTGGTTGTTCCTTCCCAGGTGCAGGACTCTACACTTGCTCTTATTAAACCTCATTTGGTTTCTTCCTGCCCATCTCTCCAGACAGTCCAGGTCTCTCTGAATGCTATCACAGCCTTCTGGCGTGTTGGCCACTCCTCTCAGCTTTGTGTCATTGGCATACTTGCTGAGGGCAGACACTATTCTCTCATCAAGGTCGTCAATGAAGATGTTGAACAAGAATGGACCCAGCACCGACTTCTGGGGAACACTGCTAGTCACAGGTCTCCAGCCAGACTCTGCACCACTGATCACCACCCTCTGAGCTCAGCCAGACAGCCAGTTCTCAACCCACCTTACTGTCCACTCATCTATCCCACACTTTCTCAGCTTTGCTATCAGGATGTCATGGGAGACAGTGTCGAAAGCCTTGCTAAAATCAAGGTAGATGACATCCACTGCTCCCCCCCCCCCCCATCTACCCAGCTGGCGATGCCATCAAAGAAGGCAACGAGGTTGGTCAAGCACGACTTTCCCTTTGTGAATCCATGCTGACTACTCATAACATTCTTCTCTTCCACTTGCTTGGAGATGGCATCCAGAACAAGCAGTTCCAACACCTTTCCAGGGACAGAGGTGAGACTGAGTGGCCTGTAGTTTCCCGGATCCTCCTTCTTGCCCTTCTTGAAGACATTGGCTACCTTCCAGTCTTCAAACACCATTCCTGTTCTCTAGGACCTTTCAAAGATGATAGAGAGTGGTTCGGCGATCACCTCTGCCAACTCCCTTAGCACACTTGGATGCATCCCATCGGGACCCATGGACTTGTGTGCGTTGAGCCCACTCAGATGTTCCCAAACCACTCTCTCGTCAACCAAGGGGGAGCCCTCCATTTCCCAGACACTTTCTCCTCCCACCAGGGTCAAGGAGTCCCGAGGGGGAGTCCCTGAAGCAAAGAAATCATTCAGTATCTCCGCCTTCTCGGCATCTTCCATTACCAGGACACCCCCCTCGTTCAGCAAGGGACCAACATTATCCCTAGTTTTCCTTTTACTGTTTACGTACTTTAAAAAAAAAAAAAAAATATATATATATATATATATATATCCTTTATCTCTTTTACAAGCCTCATCTCTAGGTGGGTTTTAGCCTTACCACTCATCTCTTAGCTAGGTGCTACATATTTGGAAATATTAAACGGATCTCAGAGGAAAATCTTACTGATTTTCTTTTTAATACAATTATAAGAATTCAGCTGATTCCAGGCATAATATTTACAACTGGCCAATATATTGTTATTAATTCCATACAAAACCACCTAAAATACATAGTACGTTAATAACAGATGATAAAATATAGTATATTCTGATTTACCTCTTGATTTGCCAATCCATGGTATTCCCATTACAAATGAACCAAGTGTTTGGCAACTTGCCTAGTTTACATCATGTAATGTCTAGCTGGCATTATGGGGAGCTAAATTTTCACTGTAGTTGTGATTGACTGTCAGCAACTTCGGTAGCACCAATGGTAAACCAGTAAAAGTCTGAGAATAATACATTTTAAAAAAATCACTTTGTCTCAGATCTCATTTTCCTCTCTTGAAATATTTCAGAAAAAAAAAAATACTACTAGTATGCATCAATGGGGCCAGAGAGATAATCTTGTTTTGTACACATTTAAAGAAAAATTTGGCAGCCTTTATTTTGAAGTGCTTTAAGTTTTCTGTGTCTGAGAGCAATGACTTGAAATTTTAAAAGGACATATAGCAATGATATAAATCTAAACACATCCTACCTTGGAGAACCAAGGAACTTTGGGGAAAACATTTTCAACAGAGATATCATGGAATTAGAGAATCCTGTATGTGGAAAGGTTCTTCAAGAGGTCTGTATTCCAACCATCTGCTCAAAGCAAGGACAACACTGAATTCAGAATTCAATTTACTCAGGACTTTTTCCCATCAGGTCTTGAAAACATCCAAGGCTGAATTCCACAACCTCTCTAAGCAACCTACTCTTGTACTTAATTTTCTTGACAGTAAAAAAAAAAAAAAAAAAAAAAAAAAAACCCACACTTTTCCTACATCTAGTCAAAACTTCCCCTATCCCAGTTAAGTCCATTGTGTCATGTTCCCATGCAATGCACATCAGTAGTGAATTTAGCTTTGCCTTCTCAATAGCTTACTCATAATATTGGAAGCTGGCTGTGAGGTCCCCCCCACAGCCACCTATTCAGGCTGAATAAACCCAGTTACCACAGTCATTCCTCATAGGAAATGTGCTCTAGCCCCTACATGAGACTGAAAACACTACTGCATTTGCTCCAGTTTATTTATGTATTAGTTGTATTGGGGCCCCAAAACTGAATCTCTATCAGTCCCAAAATTGATCCCAAAACAGCATCTGGATATGGCTAAATAAAAGAGAATAACTGTTTGTCAATATACAGTTAATATAGTCCTGTCAATACAGCCCAAAATGCCACTAGCCTTTGTGACTACAAGGGCATAGTGCTGTCTCATTTTTTGTCTGCTTCCTGCTAGGACTCCCAGATCCTTTCCAGCAAAGCTGGTCCCCAGTAGGAAGTCCCCAACCTGTACCATTGCAGCGAGTTAGTCCATCCCCATGAGGAGCAGTATGGAGAGCAGGGAGCCTTGTTCTCTTTTTTTGTACTCAGGGCCTCTTGCCAACATGGAGACGGGACATACCACATTCTAGTGTGGAGAGAACAAAAGAAGGGCTGTAACTCAGAGGAAAACAAAAAATTATGCCTGGTAGCCTGATAACCCTTTGAGAATAACAGATATCTAGGAATATAGGAAGTAGAGAAGAGCTGACTGAGACCTCTTTGTCATAGGCATTAGGAGCCTGGAAATGATCTGGTGAGGAAGATTGTAGTGCAAGTTATAAAGACCTTGCTGGTTTGAGTACCAACAAATTAAATTCTGATGAGGAAAAGGAAGAAGAAAGACCAAATTAACAAGTAGATCAAACTTTACTAAAGAGGGAATGGAGCAGATATATGGAGGGAAAGAGGAAAAGGCTAGAAAAGGAAACTGGTGTGGGGATTTAAGAATTAGGTAGGAAACCGTGCCTTAGCGAATCAGGCAGTGGGCATTGTCAGTAAAATACAGTGCAGAAAAAGAATGAAAACAGGTTCACTGGTGATCTTCACAGGCAAAGCAGAGATCAGAATAGACTGTGACGCCAAAGTAAAAAGTCTGAGATTAGGCTGTTGTTCTGAACAATGAATCTCTTGATGGATTGACAAAAAGATTTCACCAGGATGAGTGGAAATGGAACTGGATTAAGGGACTAACCATGAGGAAGGCATTGAACTGAAATGTCTGTTGGACACTTGGAAGTTATAGAGGGGAAACTGGCAGGTGACATCTGTAAAAATAAACAATATGTGAATATATATGTATATTAAAGTTTTATGCAAATTTAAAAGGCAGAAGTTTTTTCAATGTTCTAGTTTTTGAGTTTTTAGTTGCATTATAGTTTTTAGCTGTGTATAATATACACATGATTACAGTCTTTTTTTTAACTTCCACTTACATCAAACACTGTTATAAGCAGATGAGTTTAAATTCTTAGAGAAACTTAGAGAAAATGATTAACCTATTTCTCTATCTTAGTTTTACTGACAAATAATACAATATGAGCAGGGCTCTCTGAAGAAAACAAAATCTCAGAGACTGTTCAGCCTTCAGTTTTCTTCTTAAAGCTGAGATTTTTCATATCAAAAACACTGAAAACATTTTTTCTCCTTTTCAGTTCCCTCCAGATGGAATTAGGAGTCAGAATCTCTGGCTTCTTGAATAGTAAAATTTGTATAGACCATTCACAAAGCTTACTATTTTACGCATGTGAGTAATGCAAACTCTGTAAGATGAACATGATGTTATCTCTAGAAAACTCACAAGCTTTACCTTCAAAGATATTTCTGAATTTAACTTACACATATCCTTTACACTCAAGGTTGATTTGATAACCTCTCAAGCAGATCTATTTTTTTTTGCATTCCCCAGTACACTTTTCCGTACTGGGAAGTATATTTGGCTAACCCCACATGGGTGAAATGAATATTATGTTAATTAGTGCTATCCACATTTTCTAACAAGAAGGGAAGAGAAAACAAAAGATTGGAAGAGGGAAGGGAAGGGAAGGGAAGGGAAGGGAAGGGAAGGGAAGGGAAGGGAAGGGAAGGGAAGGGAAGGGAAGGGAAGGGAAGGGAAGGGAAGGGACGGGAAGGGAAGGGCAGGGAAGGGAAGGGAAGGGAAGGGAAGGGAAGGGAAGGGAAGGGAAGGGAAGGGAAGGGAAGGGAAGGGAAGGGAAGGGAAGGGAAGGGAAGGGAAGGGAAGGGAAGGGAAGGGAAGGGAAGGGAAGGGAAGGGAAGGGAAGACTGGTGTGATATCTGACTGTAAGCCTATCAAAATATGTGGGTTGTTTTTTTTTGCTCAGTTTACAAGATTACAGAAAGCATTGAAACATATAAGTAAAATGAGGAATAAGCATACACTCATAGTTCAGCTTTTCTTGAACATTGCATAAGTGGATGTTGAGAAGTTGGGTTATTGATTCCACACCTTCTTCTTTTTCAAAAAAAATATTTGTTTCTATAAAACATTAATTTGCTAGCACTGTCAAAACTGTATATACTTCTTTTATAAGTATGCCACTTTGACACCTCACAGAAGTGAGGTTCCCTCAGGTACTTCATGCTCCCAAGCTTATCTGACTAGTGCTGGCTGCATGGTTGGATCATCTTTTGTGATTTTTTATCACCAAGGAGATCCCAAGAGACATTACCAGGATCACCAACAGAAGAAACCTGGATCAATCATGGAATATATAGTCCAGGAACAAACTTTGCCCTAAAGAGGGTTGGAAGCCTGAAGCAGTGACCTGTCACTCCCATGAGGCCACATGTCAGTATTTTGACACAGAAATATTTTCTTTCTCAGCTGAAGTATTTTGGGGGTTGATTTTTTTTTTCATCAAAATGTCAACATTTGACACATATAATGTCAATTTTCCAACACTTCTCCAGTAAATTGCACCTGATACAAATGTATGTGTAGCTTCTCTATTTCTCTATAGTAGCCGTTTTTTCAATAAGAAATTATGGAAAAAAGTGGAGATCTGTCAGAATCTATAGTCTCTAATAGTGGGATTCATCTGGCCAAATACAAAAATCTATAACTGAGACATCTACATCTGAGGTTGTCACCTGGGACTCCTTTCATAATCAATGGAGAGAAATAGGCACTTTTAGGGTGTGATTCATCTCATTCTGAAATGGATGGCTGAAATAGGTCAGCTGAATCATATTTTAAAAGCACCTATTTCTCTCCATTGGTAATACAGTGAATCTATGGCGACAACTTTAGACGTTGACAGCTCAAGTTAAATAAAATGACTTCTGCCCTAAGTGACCATAGAATTGTTCTCCAACATGGAGCATTGCCTTAGCAGAATCTTGGAGGCAAACAAACAGCAATAAATATGACTTTCCTCTGGGTAAACCCTGCAAAGGGATATAAAAGAGTAAGAGATGGGCTATGAATTTTACTTCAATGAACCAGTAATCTGATTGGGCTAAATCCAGGGTGGAGGACTCAGATTAACTTCCAGCTACATACTGTGGAATTTCAAATTTTTGTGGTGTAAAAAGCAAAAAGGAACTCTTAGATCATCTAATCTACTTTCTTCTCGATCACAGGCACTTATCTTTCACACAGTTATCTCTACCTTGAGCCAAATAGTTTCTCTGCAGCTAAGGTATATCTTCCTGAGAGGTATCTAATCTTGATTTGAAGATCTCAGGAGATGGAAAATCCACCACTTCCCTCTATAATGTGTTCTGATAGCTAATAGCTATCAGCATTAAAAGTGTGTGCCTTATTTCCAATTTGAATTCATCTGGCTTCAGGCTCTAGCCTTTGGTTATTATTATGCCTTTCTCCACTAGATTACAAAGTCCTTTCATATCCATTATTTTCTGCCTGAGAAGGTATATATGCCATAAGCTAGTCACCTCTCAATCTTCTTCCTCATAAACAGAAAGATCCAACTCTTTAAATCTCTCGCCAGAAGAAATTTTCTCCTATTTTCAAAACATTCCTGCATCTTTTCTCTACCCTATCCAATAGCTCCACTGTGTCTTTCTAAAAATGTGGACTGCAGTTACTGCAATACACCAACATTGGTCTCACCCAGTTGTAACAGAAAGATCCTCTGACCTACTCCCTAAGTGACCATTCAGCAATGACGTTGTGCTTTTTTGTTGTTATTGTTGTTGTTGTTTCTTCTGGGTTTTGTTTTGTTTGCTTGTTTTTTTCACTGTATCATCCCATTCTGAGCTAGTGTTCAGTTCTTTGTCTTATATAAACCCTACTTATTTTTAAGTCACTGCTTTCACTAGTTCAGTTTTGTGGTTTCATCCTTGTTTCTAGAAAGGTAATTTAGGATTGGCCTGTATTAAAACACCCTGTTTATAATGGTTTTGTTTACTAAGCATTCTTTTTTATCTCTGCAGTTTGTCTTTGTTGTTTACCACTGAGTTACCCATAAATGCTACAAGAAGTAATTTCATGCTAACTTCTGAACTGTTAATAAAATCTTGCAATCGTTCCTCTGGTACCAGTTCCTGTGGAATCAGAGGGGAAACATCCCATGTTGGCTTTGCATTGTTTGCATGAGAGTAACAGCAGATGAAGGGATCTGATGAGTAATACTGTCTGGTCATCTTGTATAGCTTTCCTTCTATGTCAGGATATTTTAAATTATCACCAAAGTAATGAACATTTCTCCAGCTGCTCTTAGGAATCTTTAAACACTGGTGCTAAACAGTAGTGCTGCTGAATTTAGAATGGTCAACATTAGTTTCTGTCATTTAACACTATCTTTGATTACTACTGAAGGAATTCTCTTCATTATTTTTATGTGACATTAGTAGGACAAAACATTTATTCACCTTGGAATAGTTAACACACCTAAAAACATTAGTTTCAGTGGGTCTAAAAATATTCAAAAATCTGGAATGAACTGAATAAGTAAAGTGAGTAGGAATGGAAGGATTTAAATTTCATGCCAAAATCAGAAAGGAGTTATGGTTTCTTACACTAGTCACCCATGAGGTGGGAAAGAAAGGCTCAAATCTCCTTCTTTTTGAATAGGACTAAAAATGTGACACTCCTCTCATCGCACAGGAAATAGCTGAAGCGCTGAAATAAAGGAATTCTGTATTGAACCTCTTCTGAAGTTACATTGCCTTGTCTAAGTGAATAGTTATACGTTGGGCAGCTAAGAGTAAATACAAATGAATGCCAAAGTTTGTTTGCTTTTTTTCTATACTCTGAAAATTTTGAAAACTTCTATTTTGATTTAACCAACATTAACTATATCCCTTGAATTGCCAATCCCCCGCCCCATGAAATCAATTATTCAGACAGTACATGCATACATATAAATCAATTTGCTTTTTCAGATTCAAACTATAAACTTTTATTCAGAAGTCTACTCTTTCAATATCGTCATGAGCAGTTTTACCACCTCAAATTTCTGAAAGTTCTGCACTATATGTAGATCATATTGTTTGTGTAAAAGTTAATTATGCTGGTTTTATAGCCCTGCTTATCATACATTTTTGCCTTGTTTCTCTAGTTTCTTATATTAATTTTCTGCACTCTATAGGTTCTACTGGGAAATATATAGCTTAAACCTGTATCATATTTATCAAGAGAAATTCTTGCATTATTGGTAGTCATTCTGGATTCATCTATTCTTCAAACAAAGACTGTACCTATTCCACATATGAGATGAAGCCCACTCTGATCCTTTCCCTAACAGAATGAGGTCCGAATGTCCCAGTGTTCCACAACAGCAAAACCTACACCATCAAAAGTGTTGTACAGCCAAGGTTTCAACAACAGTATCATTTGTTTTTTGCTTTTGCTCTTGGGGTCAGAAGGATTTCCCAGTTCATATTAATTTTCTTCTTCACAACTCTGTTTTATACTGGCACTGCCCTGTAGAGTGCTATGTTATTTTATGCAACATTGTTATAAAGTTTTACCAAATGAGTTCATAACACTTCCTAGTCTTGATATGGTTAGCTAGTGATCTGCTCTTCAGGAAAAAAAAAAAAAAAAAGAAAAAAAAAAAAAAGTCTGCAGCTGAGGAATACATAGTTCCTAGCTTGTGTCTATACTGTTAATTAAAAGAGCTTCAGGAACTAATCTCTTCCCCACAGTCCAATGACACTGCTTAGGACTGTTCCTTTTTGGGGATAGCTTTGTTTTTGAATCATTTCCAGATAGATTCTGCCAAGAGTTGAGCAGAGTAAACCTCTGCCGTGAGTTTTTTAAGGCCACAAAACCCCATCCACACAGAGCCAAGCAACTAACACACACAGTCATAACTCATTAAGGCCAGCAGAAATATCTAAAGGCCTACTAATTATTTAGATATCTAACCTTTTTTTTTTTTTTTTTTTTTCAGGCTGTTAATTTAGATAGCTCAAAATTTGGAATCTAAATTCTTCTGCTGAACCAGCCTCATATCACTGGATAGCTTAGACTCTAACATCCCTTTTATCCAGGCATTGCCTAGCTCCATTGCTCTAGTGGCAGAACTCTACACAGATAGGTAGGATACAACCTCTCATTGTCCTTAAAATGGGAGCCCTCCAGTCAAAGCAGTTCAGATTTACTCACAGAGTAGGAGCAAATGCTCACCAACACTGATGAATCTGGGGGCCCACTGAAGAGAGGAGTTCGTCACTGCCACTCTGTCCTGCCTCATAGAGCTTTCCTCAGTGTTCTGGGAGCCACCCAGGCCCAAGGTTAGAGATTGTGAATGATTTACATGCAGTGGAAAAAAATAAAATAAAATAAAATAAAATAAAATAAAATAAAATAAAATAAAATAAAATAAAATAAAATAAAATAAAATAAAATAAAATAAAATAAAATAAAATAAAATAAAAGTAGAGACAACTAATGTGGTTCAATAGACCTTTTATCCTGGAATGGCTGTGCATTCAGATGCTGATGGCTTTCTCTGAATCATGAGGTACTACAGCCGTAGACTGTAGAAAAAGCAGATTAGATAATATTGACAATCAGTGCCTATTCAAATGCCCATTTTAGCTGAAAGAAATGCTACACATATCAAAGAACAATATTTAGGATACAAAATTTCACCTTTCTCTATTGTTATATAATGTAATAGATATAAATAAGTATACTTCTTAACTAAATAAAATGGTTATATACCTTACTTTTTATGAAATTCATCACAGGAATCTTCTCAGTGCAGTCCAGTACCGTGTTAGAAAAATGAGAGAAGCACTTATTCTTTCACATTAGTTAACATGTCAAAAGCTTTTTATCTCAAAGTGATTAAATGGTAAGAACAGTGTTTCAACTTCTAAATTGTCATACATCAAAGATTTTGGAGGACTTCTTTTTTAAATTGACAGTTGTCATTTAATATACAATATGATCCAAAGCATATTATTTCTGAATGTTACCAGGGAGATTTCATTGGCTTTTGTGACATTTCCAGTCTTTGTTATAATTGGCTAACAGCTTTTTTAACCTAATGTCGTTTTAGAAATAGTGTACCTGGTGGTCTGGGGTATCACATCTTCCTGTTTTCTCTTTTCTTTGTTGTCCAAAAATGTTACTGTAATGATAAAAAGTGACATTATTTTAAAAGATAAGAAACACCAAAATTATTTTCTGTCTGACCTTTACAGTTACCAGAACAAGCAGCTTCTGTTAGCAAAATAGTTCAAGCTTTTTATTACAAAGGATATTTGGCAGTATTCCATAAGAAAAAAAAAATACACGTAGTTCTTGTCAGGGGAAGTCATTAAGCTCTCTCTCCTTATGCCAGGTTAACATTTTAGCAAAAATAAAATTCTGGATATTTTAAGATGGAGGAGGAAGTTGGAAGTAAGAGGCAAGGATATTTCACATAATGCTCTTTATGAATCTGCTAATGTAGTTTTATGTCTTTGCACCACATTGAAGCAAATACAGTGGGTTTACCAAAGAGTTCAAGGAGATTTTGGTGACCTTCATTTCCCAGCTGCATGTTTATGTATTCAGAGTTTTCTTCTTCACCCCAGCACGTTTGTGTGATTAGAACAACACTCAATCTTTATATGGGAAAAAGAAAAAAGATAAAATGACTGAATGATTTAATGTGGCTAAGTCACTGTTTTTACAATTTTTAAAATAGTTATGGCTACTCCTCAGCTGTGTTGTTTTTTTCCAGGTAAAGACTTTCAAATCAGTTGTTTGCCCTACTCCATACCTCTCATTATCAATTTTAAAGGTTGCCACAGAACTTTAGAGGTGGAAGTGTTTGAGAATTCAAAGACATCCTGCACAAATCCTTTCAAATGTTGTTGTTGTTTTGGTTCTTCAGCCAAAGTAAGGATGATATATGTCTTGCTTTCAGCTCACATGACAAAGATATGACATTGTTGTCACTGATCCTTAAGAAAACTATATGAGTCAAATTACAGTAGAGACAAAAGTTGGAACAAAGCCCTCTTTCTGGTTGAAACAGTTCGCTGTTTTACTGTCTTTTGGTCAGCTGGTGGTACTGTATGTAGTCTACAAATAGATGAAATACGTTTTAGGTACATGAAAAAAAGTTACTATTTAAAAACATAAGATTCCTTTAGGAAAATAATTGGAGGCAGTAATAGTCATTAACTCTGAAATACATAATTCTTCCCACAGTTCCTCATATAAAGCAAACTCTGTTGCATGCCACAGTATTAAACAATATATGAGTTAAATATCTTCTTCAAAGATGCATGGCCTAAAACCTGAAAAAATAGAGTATATGCAAATCATTATAAAGGACTGACTTTACTGACCATTTCTTTGTGTTTGGGGGATAGATTTCTGCATGGCATAATATTTCCACTTGCATTGGTTTCCTGGCATGAAAATGTTTATTGCACTCATTAGCTAAGAGGATGTCGGCACTGGTCCAATGAACACAGATCTGCCTTCTGATTTCAGCCATTAAATTGCAATGGGATTCATAGGCTTAACATTGTGGGTGTGAGAATAATAAAATGGAACTCCATCTTTAGCCCAGTTACCATGGATGCAGTTAAAGGTCATAGTGGCAGCTGCTAACTAGTTGCCTTTTTAGCTGTATTTCCCCTCCTGCTATGTGTTTTTGTGTACCTTAGTGTCTGCAGGTCTGCCTTAGAGCAGTTCCTAGCTTAGCTTAAGAGTGTCTTCCTCAACATGACGGGTGCTTTCCCATAAATATGGTTGCTACAGGCATCCTTTTATTCAATTATTCTTGTTTTAATGGGAAATAAATGTATAGACCTTCGCAAAAAATAGAAACATAGCCTGTTCAGCATCCCAAATTATTTTCATTTCTTGTACTCTGCTTCACATTCGTAACTGGGAAGCTGGGAAAAAAAATAAATAAATAATAAAAAAATATGTATACAGTGAATTCCCAGCTCATAATGGGTTCAGGCACCAAGGCATTCACAATGTGGAACATCAACTACTACTTCTCCATTCGGCTCCAAGTCCTAGGAGTTAATTCCCTGTACTGTGTGAAGTGTCAGAGTAATTACCACTGATCAGCCTTATTTCTCAACATTCTGTCCCTCTTTGAGAGGCACCCTGTTTATTGATGCACCGCCACATCATCACAGCGCTTTCATTCAGGCAAGCTGCTTAATCGAAAGGCTTTGGACAATGCAGGATTTTCAAAGTGAAGAAGTGGAAAAAAATTAAAAGTAGCCAAGTAAAATAATGTGAATGGTAAAGAAACCTGAAAGCTCTACAAAATATTTCCTTATGTCAACACTTCATTTCAATAGATTTAAAACTCTCATTCATTTCCAAAAGAAGGTACTGTGAGTCTTTTCTGTGGTGACTCAACAACACGATCACATCCTTTCTGAAGATTTTTAAGAGCACAGGGCTGGAAGCCCTCCTTGAGAAAAGTTTATTGTTTTTTGTTCCACTTATATACAGACTGTAACTGTGTCAATCCCTACGAACCACAATACAAAGAAACTTTTTTTTTTTAAAGTTTTTGCCTCTCTGTTTTAAAGATACATGTATATAACTTGTCATTTCACAAAAATAAAGTATTATACGAGCCAAATGTTTCACTTCCAACAAGGATGGCTTCTATTTGGCAGGATGCCACTTTATTAATTTTTATTTCAAATACAATATGAAACTTTTAATTGTAATATAGTATATAAGTCCAATGGTATAAAGCCTACTCTGTTACTATTTCATGTTTGTCCTCTCCTTGCACTTACATGAATTTTAGAGGGTGGCAGAAAGTTGAGTTGAAATGATTTCATTTCAACCTGAATATTCTTAGGCTTTGTGTGTTAGAGAGAGAAGAGAGATTTATTTGGGCCATCATTTTCTCTTTGGGTTCAGTGTTTACCTTGATTAAGTTGCTCTTGGCAATGTTCTTGTAGGTCTAAGGCTACCCAACCCATAGTGAAACTTTTAATTCATTCTCTTTTTCCTGAAGAAGTGATTGTCACATGGAAGAAGAAACACAGGTAATGACAAACATGAGTGTAAACAAATCCATTATCTAACTGTTTGCTGAGATTCCTTTAATGACATCACTCCCTTTATGGCATTGCTTCATTAAAAAATAATAATTTCATGAGTTGCTCAGCAATGTTGTTGAAAATATCAGAATATCGCTGTTAAGACTTTAGTGTCTTCAGTTTTACTGTTTCCTCCACCATATTTTTAATCAGAGAATTTCTTCTTGTGCCTTGTTTACTGTTGATATTTTCTGGCTGATTGGATAGGAATGACATTTTGACAATTTACTGTAGCAGTAAGCACTGTACAAACAAAAGGTGCTGATGAAAACTCGGAACCCATTATTATGTAAATTATGGCTGACTAACACAGATTCCATCTCCCAGTCACCATCATTGAGACCAGTTTTACTCAATGATAATAATTTTCATGATTGCAGTCTTCAGAGAGATCAGAAATATGCTTTAGCTGTTGCATTTATCTATGGCGGGTACTTGACCCTTAATTAAATTCTGAAACTTTTTTATATAATAAAGTAAAATACAGCTGACACTTCTATTCAAACAAAGAGCATCAAACATAGATCTACCAAATAAGATAAAGGTATTTCAGACTTACCTTGTTGTAATACTAGTAAACATGAAGACTTCAACATCTTTTGAATGAGAGCTTAAAGTTTAAAATGAAGAGAACAAAAAAAAAAAAAAAAGCATACTGTTGAGCAATTTAAATGCTGCAGTTCAGTGCTGTGTTTACTGAATGCTGGGCATGCTATTCAGAATGGTCTTGAACTTTATATTAAAATATGCAGGATAGGGGAAAAAAAAAAAAAAAGCCATGAATGAGCTTCAAGTTTATAAGTGGTATTTGGGTGTTTGTCTGTTCACATATATTATTGTGGTCGTAAGTGCAAAAAGATTAGAAAATATAAAATAATAGATCAATTAATGTTCGCCATTAACTTTTGTAAGAGTAAGTATTCTCCAAAATCTTTAAAACTGTGCTTTGCAAAAGCATTCCTCTCAGAAAGACATCGGAAGTAACTCTAGGTGCTGTACTACTGAGCTAGTATTCTGCTGTTAACATATACAAAAATGATTAAACATTGCACAAACAGATCAGCTAATTGGTACATATATGTTCATGAATATGTTCCAAAAACAAGACTGGGGAAAAGGGATACACTACAGAGAAATAGGAGTGAGACTTTTCGTTTAATATTCTCATTTTTTAAAGACAGCACTGCAACCTTTTAATTGATGTTTTAAGTGCTTATTCTCTTCTTTCTTTCCCTTCTCTCCTTCCACACCCAGTTTTACCCTCTCCTCCCAGCCTGCTGACCAGTTTCTTAAATGAGAAAATGGCCATTCCATGTAAGCTGTAACACTCAAGCTTAAAAAGAGGTAAAATACTATAAAAATGGAGATTTCGTATTTCTTTAGACATAAGGCTTTGCTAAACTGTCAGTTCATAGAACCAATGAGCTAAGAAAAGTAATTACTTAAGTGGATTTCATGAAGAGTAGAAAGATGATTGTGCCACATTAAATAACAATTGTATCCTTAATGATGTGTTGGACTATAATACAAACATCCTTCTACCATTATATGCACTACAATATACCTTTCTAATTACTCTGGTGGCTTCCTGTTCCTTTATTAAGACGCTATGGTTTCAGAGACTATGTAAGCATTATGTGAGTTGGTGTGTTGTTTTTTTTTTTTAAAAAAAAAAACCTTCAGGGAGTGCAGCTGCATGGTCATTGATAAATTGGTTATAAATTACTGACATGTTGTATATGAATACAATCGTTGTTTTATTCCTTTTTCTTTTCTTCATAAAGTACATTTTTTTCTTAGAAAGGATCTAATGAAATTCAATAAAATTACTTCTCCAGGTTTCTTTGGTATTTCTAGATATGCAAGCAGTATAGTAATATAACTCCAGATAATTAATAAGGCAGATTCATGACAATATGGCAAACTTAAGAAACAAAGCTAGAAGGAGGTAGATAATTTAGTATTATTCATTTCAATGATTTCTTGCTTATAGTCTGTGAATCTTTTGGGACCCTTTGGCTTCCTGTTAGTGTTTCCTGAAAAAGCTGTTTTATTATCTGCAAGCTTCAGTATAATACATGGGTACTAAAAAAATTTTTAGATTGTCTGCAAGCTCAAAAGGTTGAAAATCACTTCATTTCATTGCTTATATTCTGCCCCTCAGAAATGGAAACACTATAAAACAATATGCTATGATTTCTAGAGTAACTTCTGTGCACTATCTGACCACTCATTAGAGTCAATTTCCAAATGCTCTGTCAGCATATGGAGTTTACACTTGGACCCAGTTAAAGTTTGCACACAGTAATATCCCCTATAAAGAAGAAAAATAGAAAAAAGAAAAAAAGAAAAAGAAAAAAAAATCTTCTATGTGTAAGAACTTCATAAGTGCATAGAGGAATTGAGAAAATAGCAATGTAAAATCCAAACAAAAAAAAAAATTCAAAATTCTGCATTACTTAAACTCTTACAATATAGGTTTTCACACAAAAAGAAACTTAAAGAAGTTAATAAAATAAAACTCATGAAGTTTTTTTTCTACTCTTTTGTCTCTTGGTATAAATGTACTTCTTTAACTCAAAACTCATGTTCTTCTGCTACCTATTAATGTCACATAACAATAATTCTATGAACAGTCCAGTCCATTATCATGCACATTGAACAACATCTTAAAATTGGGTACTCAAAATCATGTCTTAGGAATTTTATCAGAATAAATAGAATATTGTTCCATGTCCAAGTTATTTATCACTGTTGGGTATCCTGCAGTTAGACTAGTAAAAAAAAAAAAAAAAGAAAAAAAAAAAAAAAAAGAAAAAAAAAAAAACTCTTGAAAATCAGGTTTGAACCTTTTGAAATATGGCAACAGGAAAAATATGATGCAATACAACCTAACTTTTTGGTAGTTCTCAGCAGTATTATATTCGCTAAAAACTAAGAAACATTATACAGTTAGTTTCACATCTGGCTGTTCACATGTTGTCAAGTTAAGAAGTAATACTGTCCATAATTTAAAATGAAACCCATCCATAAAACTTATCCATAATTAAAATAATTAATTTTCTACAAGCAACTTGGTAGGTATATATCTTCTCTTTAGTCCAGAATTCTTACTGGTACAGTAAGAGCTCTGTACTTGGATTGCATGCTAGGCAGAATTACAGGAATCTTTATAAACTCTGCTACTTTGTTAACTTAACTGGTCTTTGGAAAGTAAGCAGAGTAGCTCCCCTGCTACTGCATTTGAAAAGTATATACATATACATACATACAAGCCATTCTTCTCCAGTTGGTCACAAATAGTCTGAGAAAAAGAAAATAAAAGAAAGAAAGGAAAAAAAAAAAGTCACCTGGTAAAATTGTAAGTGAAATTTTTGCACAGTGATGAGCAAATAACAACTAAGAATACATTTTCATTCTTACCTTTACTCCTTGTCCTCTGCAGAGTTTCCATTACTCTCCAGAATTAGTACCCCCAGAATTTGGCCCACCACGAGGTCTAAATCTTGTCTCTCCATTTTCTGGGGGAGGAGGATCTACAGATCTTCTGCTTCATTCTGAGAGTTAGAAGTCCGCTACCACAGTTAAAATTCAAAAAAGCATATTTTCAAAATCAAAATAAATTGGTGAAAATGCTTAGTTTATGGCATTTTCCACTGTTTTCCACTGTTTTCTAAGTAAATAAATATTGTTTGGAAAGGAAGAAAAATCTGAAGCTGTACATAAATGGTTACATATAAGGTCTCAGAATCACTTTGTGACTTAACATCATCACAGCATATCACAGATCCTCCTGCCTCCTGCAGATGTTAGTGAGTCAGTCTCTCTTTAAGTTTGGGAAAACCTACTTTCTCCCAAATCAATAGCTCATATATGTCAAACTTACAATTTACATCTGGGACACAGAGAATGCTGTTCAGTAAGAAAAGTCAACTGTATTTAGGCACCTAATTGAAAATTTTCAGTCACAGAAATCTTTGGTCAGAGACTGCCTTTCTCCTCAGTACCCAGACTCCGTTGGGGCCTTGATTTTCAACAGGGAGTCTAATATTATTTTTTGCCTGAATCTCTTGTACCTAGCATAAGAAGAAAGAAAAAAAAAATAATATTAATAATAATAATAATTACACGATTCTCTCTTTCTACAATGTTAAGGAACAACCTTTGTTTTTTTTAGGTTTTATAGTCTTTCGGTCTTTCTGGTTATAAGTTATCTCCAGATCACCAGAAGAAGGGAAACCAAGGCACAAGGACATAAAGTGACTTGCCTAAGATTGTAGGCAGGGTGCTCTGGAGTTAGGAAGCATGCTGCGTGTTTGCCAAAATCTCTATCTGAAACACAGGACCATTCTTCTACTATTGAAAGGGGAAATACTATATGAATCTGCTCTCTTGATTTGCTGCTTAGGCATATGGACATGTTGGAATACGTCCGTGCAAATTTCACTTTCTGCAATGACCTCAATGCTTAGGTAGTGCACCACATCTGCCATAGTATGTAGGTCTTTCCACACAGAGGGAAAACTGCATATAAACACCTACCTGAAGGGTGGGCATATAGTATCTCTCTGCTTACAAGCAAGCCAGTGGATTTTGTCTTGCTGTGCTTAGGTGTATGTAGCATCAAGTCTTATAAGTTAATCACAGGGAAAATGGTGCAGAGATATATCCATGTGTGTTCCAACAGTGTGAGCTTTAGAAGGCAATAGAAGTATGAAACCAGAATTCTAGTGAGTTATTTCACCTCAGGTTTGACTAAATTATCAGGAAGATGATTCTTTTGACCGTCTGAAGGGTGTTGTTGCCTGTTGCGTGCAGTTACCTGCTCCTCAGTATAGGTCTTGAAGGTGTTGTGGAGTTTTTTCATTCCACCTTTGAGTGAGCTAGATTTATGAACGGGAATTGAGATCAGAACTGGCAGCCAGGCTCATGCCAAATTGAAGTTTTATTTATTTGATCATTTCATTGCAAGGTAGACACTGTGTCTGTGGTTTATATCTTTAAAATCAAATAAACTATTTATATATGGTGAAGAACTGTAAGGCACATAGACCTTATTCACTAATATTTTTATGGTTTCTTTACACTTGACAAGTAAGGAATTTGTGAAAGTGTTTTTTGTACCCAAATCGTACAGATTTCTTTTTGTTTGTTTGTTTGTTTGTTTTCTTTTCTTTTCTTTCATTAAGTAAAGATATGATCTGGATTAGTAACATAGAATCAGCTCCCTTTTTCTCTAACATGCAGCAAGGACGCGTTTGAGTGCATTTTTAGTGGTTTTTTTTTTTTTTTTTTCGGAATGCAGTTGATGAAAACTTAAGAAAACACCATCAACTTTTATCTATTTAACATTTTTGTGTTATTAAATAAGGATACCTCATGTGAATTTCAGGTCAGAGTGGAAATACAAATTAGGTACTGTTTTCCTTCCCATCCTGATAATATTGTTTTGTTTACATTACCATGGAAAGCTTTATGCAAATTTTCTTACTACACCATATCCATTATACCTTAAAGACAAAACAGGCTAATAAAAATTCTCAAAACAGCTATTACTTGTAGGAAAGGAAACTGAAAGGTCTGCAGTCTTTCAAAGTGTCATTGCTATTAGCTCAAGCTTCAGCTTCCTCTAGCTCAAGCTAGAGGAAGAAATCAGAACTGTTCTTTCATAGTGACAAACTGCACTGAGCTACAGATGAAGCCAGCAAAGCCATGGAAAGACTGTTTTTGTAAGTGAGGTCTGGGCTAATATTTTAGTCCTGTGGACAAGGGTCTCCTGGATGTTTTTGCCACCCCTGCTGAAAGTTTGTCAGGTTGCTCCTGCACACATCTTTATGGCTACAACAACTGGTGAACATGTTGCAGGACATGTGCAAGGTCATTAGTGGTTTCAGTTTGCATTGTTGTCATCCTAAAGCACGATCTTGCCATGCACTTTGCACTACGAGGGCTAGGAAACCAGTATCTTTCGTAGTAATGACTTCCAGTTTACAGCCTTCATTTGTTATATTTCCTCAATAGCTGTTGTGTTGAGATTAACTGCATAAATGGTCTGCAGCTGGCTGTTATGAATTAAGGGAGTTTAATCAAAGTATTTCTAATGTACAGCATAATGATAATACATGGGGGAAGTACTATTTAAGAGATAATGATGGCTTCAGAAGATCACTGTTGTAATGTTTAGTGCATATGCCTTCAGCATTGAATTTGTTGTTGTTCTGAATATGCTTAATGGATCAGTGAAAAGCTGCCTAATGTGGGATTGTTTGATGGGGCTGACAGAGCTGGAATTAGCCCATTGCTGTTTACTGCATACAGCCATTAAGATTAATTGCTGCCAGATAATTTTGACTGTTTTTATCTTCTGGAAAAAGTGTCACTAATGGGTTTATAAATTGGTTCACTATTACTAATAGTAAGGCCAGTGTAACAGGAGAGGATGTCAGCAGCTAATTCTAAAGATAAAGGTAAAAAGTATGAAGTACTATATGACTTGCTAGTTTTAAGGGATAATGTTATCTAATAACAGACAGACTGATATATGATGCTCATTAATGCTATTTCCTGGGCTTTGGGTTGAACCTAATAGATGCTAATAAAGTCTTATTTGATGTACCATTAAAAAGCTCAATCTGTTTTCTGCATTAATGCACAATGTTGTTTATCACATTTTCAGTGACTAAAACCCAAACCCTCAATCTGTTACATAACTAAACAGTATCAGCCTAGTTCTACCTATTTTTGTCTTTGTTTAGAGACACAGAAAATTTTACAGGGCAACCACATTTCTGTACGTACTGTATGCAATTCATATCACTCAGCTTCCTGTCAACAAAGACAATACTTCAGATTATATTGTAAGGTATCTTCTTTTACATATATCGTCACTGGTAAATTCTGTAAAACACTCTCTCTAAGAGAAAAATTGTTTTGCAAATGTTAGGAAATAGTGGTGTGATATGGGAAAAATATTTTCCAAGGAGGACTAATCCATATTAGAGGTTATTAGTCTGGTACACCACATGTACATGTGTGTGCAGTGCCTCTAATTTGCTGTGTATTAAAATGAAAGTTTTTTGTGCATTGAGGCAAATATATTCCCAGTATCTAAGGACATTGACAATGAAGTGGGAAGAACATACACCAGATAGAAACACAGACAAGGAATGCTTAGTGAAGAAGGGAAAACCAATAACTCATGAGTAGTGAAGTTGTTATCTTCTCAAGTAGAGATAGAGTAAATTATGAAGTGATTCCTTTCTCAAGTCGAAAGAGCATTTATATATTTCATCACCAATTTATATATTGTGCTGAGAACATCTTCAATTTTTTTGAGGGGCTGTGGATAGTAAAACAGCTCTTGTCTGAAAAAGCGGATCTCCAACAATACCAGGAAAACTCTTTGCACTATTACACCTTTTCAGAATGTCAGCATATGAAGACCTTTGAGGAGTAAAAAGGGAAAAAAAAAATATATATATATATATATTATATATACATATATATAGAGAGAGAGGGGGGGGGGGGGGGAGTAAGATCTGTTCTACTGTATTTGCTCTTTCCACAGTGGTATTCCAGGTGATGCTCCTGTTTTATTGCCATTAAGGCTATGAAGCCTTTATTCTGGTTTAGACACTTTTCCCATGCAGTCACTTTCACCTTCCATTCTTTTGCTATGCTTATATCATCTGCCTGCCTATCTAGTAATGCATATTGATGTGTAGGGACCTTATATTATGTAGGAGAGTGGATGCAATCTAAATATTATTCCCTCTATTTATACGTTTGAACACTGCACAGTGCTGCCTGGACTTTTCTATTCAGCTTTGCTTTTTTTTTTCTTTATATCCAGATTCTGATTTCCTTCTTTCTGATATTCCCCATCACTGGCTACATTATCCATATTCAATCTATCATTTTCCAATTAAACTTTTGCCTGTACGCAGATCTAGCACTGTTTTGACTTAAATCGATTTAAAATCGGTTTCATTAATTCAGTACAAACTCTATGTAGACACATTAATGTTGGCTTACAAGCAGCTTATTTTGGTTTACTTTTAACTCAATATAAGTTAAACCATGCTCTGTCAGGCTTATATTGATTTAAAAGAGCTGACACAACCTATTTTACTGTTTTAGCTACATCGATTTTAAATCCCATTCTTAGTTAAACCAATGCAATTTGCACATAGACAGTCCCAAATTTTGCTCCCAAAAAGTGTTGCTAATGTTCCTATGCATGGCCCTGTATAGATGTCCATTAGCCTCTCCTTTCTATTGTTAATGATTCTAAATAACATCTTGAGGCAAACCTTGATTAGGCTGTTAACCAAGCACTCTGTGGCAGGCAATTTAGGATGTTAGTTAGCACAAAAATTATTCCAGAATAAGGTGTGGTGTTGTTTTAATGCAGAATAGCTCTACTGGAACAGTTCCATGTAAAGACATTTGGATGTCCTCATGACAGCTTGAACAAAAGATATCCTTCCCTGCTCCAGAGGGGAATGGATCCTCTGTGTTAGATCAGCCAGCCCAGGTGTCTTGGGCACCCCTAGAGCACTTCAAAGGGCACAAGAAATCTGTGTTTACTCACTTGAATCATCCCTCTCAAAGTCAGAACTTTTTTTTTTTTCTTTTTTTTTTCATTATTATTTCTGAGTTTAAATAATCTCCTTCCAAAGAAAATGGTCAAAAGGGAAGGGAAGGTGAGAGAGAGCAGGCAGGAAAGCAGGTGGGAAGGTAGGAAGGCAGGCAGGAAGGAAGGCAGTCAGGCAAGGAGGCAAGAAGGAAGGAAGAAACAAAGATAGGAGGGAGGCAGGAAGGAAGGAAGGAGAAAAGGAGATCTAAGGATATTTTAGGCAGAACTGAAAAACAATCAAGTTAGAGTAATCTCACAGTGGTATCTTGTTTCACTAAGAAGGATCTTTCCAGTCCTTTGCTTTGCAGGTGCACCTGTTTTGGGTCATGCCATACACGCAATGGCATGCTTCCTAATCTGTTATTTGGTACTAAGCTGCTCTGATTGCAGATTTGCAGAAACAGCATGTCAATCCTGAACTCTTTTCCAAGCCAAGCACAGATTTTGGACTGCTTAATCTAAAAACAGCAGTCACTGAAGATACCTGAGTGTTTCTAAACTAATGTTTGTTGGGTAAAATAAAATCCTATTTTGCAGAATGCAGGGCCTGATCTTCCAGGTGGTAAAGCCAACCTAAAAATTGGCTAGTGAAAGGACTTCACTAGGTTTACATGGTGGCACCAGTATCAAAATTAAGCAATCAAGAGCAACCTGTATTTACCCTGTGGTGCAGTGTAAATACAACTTGATTCATTTTTCCTGAAAAACTTGATCAGCTTTTTCAGGAAAGGAAGTCTATCACAATTCGTGTTCATTCTCAAAATTACCATGAGCACCAGAACTTCCTGAACTGCTGAGCTTCCAGCTGTCTGTAACTGTATGTGAGGGGCAGCTGTCTCACTGGTGCAACCCAAGCTTCCACCCTGCAATCCTGGAGGAATGCTCAGACTCAGCATAGCCCAGGCCAGCTATCCAAAGACCTTAGATGAAGGTATCAGGCTGTCATGAAGTTATTCTAATTACTATTTTTTCCTTCATATATGCTCTGTGATTAATGAAGTGAGGACAATGGGCCCTTCCCAAATTTTCCCTTTATCCTAACACTCTGCAATTCCACATACTTGCCTAGAGCAAACCCATTCGCAGTGGTTCCCAGAGCAAGAAACAGTATTATTGTAGAGTGTATATATATATTTGCACAGGTCCTGGGACACATTTGTTTCCCTGGTCCTTTCCCATAAGTCCCAAGTCAGTGACATTTGCATAATTGAGGTAACTGAGGCCAGGACTTGATAATAGATCTGCATTATGCTCAAGAAGGCAGGACTTGGCTGACACCAAAAGATGCCTGGCTCAGAAGAGTAGGCTCTATATGTAGCCAGTTGAAAGCAGAAACTTCGCTAAGGTGCTTTAGAGGACTGCCTTTCACTTTCTGTTGACTAGATAGGAAGCATTATTAGACTAAGCTCCTACCTTAGGCACTTCATTTAAGTATCTAAATTTAGAAACTGTGAAGAGCCTTGTAATTTTCTTTCTTTCAAGAAGATTCTTGGTTTGGTTGTCTTCTTTTAAGATTAAATTCATCCTTATTCAAGATAGAGAACCCCTCCATTTCTTTGTAAGTTGTCATTCAAAGACTTTGTTTCAAAATAGATCAAACCCCATATAAAGCCCCATGAAGTCCTGTTCAGGTTTGGCTACTGAGCAAGATCACCATCTTGGAAAATATCTGGACCTAGAGGTATGCATAGTGTTTAGTCTGACACATCGAGCAGGCATGAATTTGATCATACACTCCTCTGTCTCACTTCAGCCTAGACAAGAACTGTGATCCTGAAAAGAAATTCCCATGGGAAATTTGTCAGGCCTCCAAAAATTATTAAGTGTTATGTTAATTGCTTCTTTTCACTTGTCACCTTCTTGATTTGAGCTTTTACAGATCATATTTTTGAACTTTCCTCTGCAGTCCAGACCATTAGGAATGCTTTTTTTTATTTTTTCCCCTTTAATAAAAACAGTGATTATTAGGTAATCACAGTATTTTTGAAGCTGAGGAATTAAAAACACTGATTGTTGCAAAATGCATGATTAAATCACAAGTCTTACAAACACCATAAAGCATCTTTCTCTTCTTTTAAGACTAGTCTTCATACATCTGTTTGAAGCAATTTCGCAAATGAACCTGCATTTTTTCAACATACACAGACTTGCATGGGTTAGGAAGAAAAACAGGGATGAACCCAGGCCACAGATAAATGTTTTGAAAGTATGGACAGATACATCATGCAGCCATCTATCTATCAATGTCAAAAATTCTTTGTCTGATTCATGAAATGTTATTTTTTCTTCACACAAAGATATATGGAGTGCTTTTTAAAACTGAGGTATGAATGTAGTGGATTGCAAAACCTTCTCTCCCTAAATTCACACTTGAAAATGATGTGCTGAAATTTTCAAATTGACCTAATTAAGAATATTGTGAAAAAATGCAGAGATTTAATACAACAAATGAAATAACTTGGATTTAAAAAAATAAAAAATCAAGGCATGGAAATATTATCCTGAAATTAAACTCTTTAACATGGAAGATTGTCTCAGCTTCAGACAGTTTCAGGCCAATTCTTCCCAGACTGCAGCTATTACCTCGAAAAATTACATAACTTGCCTTTTTTCTGCAAATCGCTGAAGCCTGACTGGTGCTCCATTATTAACATCAGAGCTGTCAGCATCTCAGGGAGGCAAGAGAAGAAAGCAAAGCTTTCCTACCAGCAGCAACAAAACCATACTTGCACTTAGAGAAATCTTCCTTCAATCCTCTTTACACCAAGCAGAGAACTACTTAAAGTACAGTTGAAGGTGAGATTCATTTCACTTTCACTATCTATAAGTTAGAAGACTCTGTTAGATGTCTATAAGTTAAAGTCAGCTTGACTCCCTCTCTAGACAACGAGAAGAGAAAGGCAGCTCCAGAGGGTGATTTATCCCATCTGAAGACAGCTATCCAGGAGAAATAGAAGGAATCACCCTTTGGAGATGCCTATCTCTTTCCAGTGACTACAAAGGGAATATGTGGTGAGTGGTTTAAACTTGACAGCTAAAGTTCTGTGAGATGAAATCTAATCCTAAGCATAAATAACACAGATGGAGCTTTACTCATCAGTACTAAAGAGAAGGTTATTAGTAATGGTTATTAGAATCATTCTACATTAAAAAATTCACATACTTGTTATTTGTATGATCAAATAAGTTGGTACTTATTAGCTCGCATGAATTAACCTGACTGTGTATAACTGCACTGCTATGTCATCAGTGAGCCTCCATAAAAAGTTGGAGTGGCAAACTTAGGATGAGACCATGGTTCCAAAAGGCCATCACACTCACGTGGGGACCTGACCAACTTTTGAGTGCTCCTGTTTCTCTCAGTGTTTAACAACTGTCTCACAGTCACAACAACCTTGGGCATCTCTTTTACGATCTTAGTGCCATTGTCCCCAGTCTAGTTGATATCCTAACAGCATGTCATGTTAGTTGACTTTTCAAACCACTCTGCATTTTACAGGAAGTAGGTAATAACACGTAAAGACTCAGAACATATTCCTGTCATATTTTCATTGACTTTACAGGCCATCAAAGTAATACTCTTCAGTTGTGGGTCTGAAGGCAAGCAAAAAATGTACACCTAGAAACCATCAGCAGTAGTCTGTGTGGCACCAACAGACTTGCTTTCACATAGCTTCAGACTAATCCCTTCTAGAGCAGATGGGGACTTGTGAAGTAACAGCTCTTGACCCTTGCTCACCTCTAGACTCCATACAATGTCTCTATGACCCCAAAGTTTTCTTTATTTCAGTTCAAATACTTTGATATCAGACAGGATTGTTCTGGAGCTAATGAGACTTGTGGGTTGTATACCATGGCATGCTGTGGTGGTTTTACTTGGGTGGACGGCCAAGCTCCACCACAACTGTTCTCTCACTCCCCCTCCTCAAAGAGGAACGGGGAGAAAATACGATGAAAAGGGTTCAAGGGTTGAGATAAGGACAGGGAGATTGTGCAGTAAGTATTGTGACGGGCAAAACAGACTCAGCATAGGGAGATAGTAAGATTTATTGCCTATTACTAACAAGCTAGAGAAGTGAGAAACAAAGGAAAGAAACCAAAAGCACCTTCCCCCCATCCACCCTCTTCCACCTCCCCCCCCCCCCCCCCCCCCCCCCCCCCCCCCCCCCCCCGAGCAGTAAAGGGAATGGGGGAATGGGGATTATGGTCAGTCTATACTTCTTCTTCTTCGCCTCTCCTTCTTGATCACTCTCGTCCCCTGTGCAGTGGGGTCCCTCCCACAGGATGCCGTCCTTCCTGAACTGATCTGGTGTGGGTTGCCCACAAGCAGCAGCTCTTCAAGCACTGTTCCAGATATGAGTCTGTATCACAGGGTCCATCCCCCAGGAGCAAACTGCTCCAACCTGGGTCCCCTACGGGCAGCAGCTCCCCCCAGACCCTCTGCTTCTGCATGGTCTCCTCTCCACAGGCTACAGGCCCAGCCCGGAATCTGCTCCGGCAGGGGTCTTCCACAGGCAGCAGCCTCCGTCGGTGCAGGGCCACCTGCTCCACCGTTGTCTCCTCCACGGGCTGCAGTGCGGAACCCTGCTCCACTGTGGTACTCCAAGGGCTGCAGGGGGCCCTTACCAAACATGGGGCAGCTTCTAGATCCTTCTCACAGAAGCCACCCTTACAGCCCCCTACTACCAAAACCTTGCCACATAAACCCATTACACATGCCAAGGGATCTGGCATGATAGAGTGTTTCAAGGGTGTAAAGCCTTCTGAAAACATGACTGAGGTACTGGGACTAATCAGCATAATGTAAGAGCAGGACCTGAGCTGATCTCTGGCCCTTTTTAATATAGCTGTGTTTTGATACTCAAGTAGACCTTATCTGCTCATGGCTTTGGCTTTTGCTTTTCCAGCCCCTACTAGGTAGGATGTCAAAATAGAAAGCACTCAAAATATCTCTACAGCCTGGATATTTGTGTTTTCCTCAATAGCTTCTTGAAGACAAAAGTGGATAGACATAATTTTATGACTGTGTTCAAAATTTTAATTCTTTGTCAAATCAACCTAGCCACCATCCTCCCCTGAACTTTGCCATGGCCATCTATATAGCTAAGGTTTCACTCCAGTAATTTTCCTCTGATTTAAGTCCATTTGAATAGAGAACAGAGTCCTCTGCATGTAGTTTCAAGAGACTTCTTTGGAAGATCTAAATTCATGTGTGTCTGAGTATTTCATCACTACTTGGATGTTCTGTCAGCTCTGTCTTTTAAATCTAGGTATTTTTAGTATTCTTAGTGTAACACATGCATGAGAAAATACTGTAGCTGTGAAAGTCCAGATTGTGCAATCTACTAACCTAGAAGGTAATGTCACTTTTATGTGCCCTATATTTTATTCATCCATAACTCAAATAAATGCAGATTTTTTAGAAATCTATCATTAGGTCTTGTCTTGCTCTCTAGTCCTCAGTGTTTGGAATTTGAGAATCAGGTCATCTATATAAAAGCTACAGTACATGATTGCAGGCTGTGCACCATCAGTAAGCAACACTACACAAACAATTATTTTACATCTTCCTATATGAAAATTTTCAAAATATTGCAATTGGGTGGATTTCATTTCATTGTTCATAAAGATATCAATTTGTTTTTCATAGTATTCTCAACCCTTAGGAAAATAAAAGTAAAAATCAGTAATGCATTTAAATCATCCATCTAGACAGAAAGATTTATAAAGTACCATTTACTCTGAATCTTTCACTCTAAGTTATCTAATGGTTTTCTAAAATTAGATGCTACTTTCAAAAAAAAATCAAAACTGTTAGAGTTATTAACATAGCACCTTTTTAGGGAGATTATAAAATACACAAATATCTGGGAGAAAATACTAGCGGAACAAGTTTCATCAGATTTGAATGTGTTTAATGCAACACATTAAAAGTACTGGCAAGGTTACATTTGTAGGAAGAAGCAAATTGGTTGAAACCCTGACCCCACTGAAATTAATGAGATTTCACCCTTTGTCTTTACTATTCAGACACGTCCCTAGTGACCATGACCATGAGAAAGATTCTTGCACAAGGACATTTGAAATGGTAGGCTCTGTCTCTTGAAACACTACATTCATTTGGCATTTCTGTGCTTCAATATTTCTTGCAGTCAGTACACAATATGTGTCCCAGCTTGAAGGCATCTAGTAGTTGATAGAAGATAAAAATAAATGTTGCTATTTACAGATCCAAAATTTTTTAAGAGCAGGAGTGAAAATGTTTTGACTGTTTCATAAAACAAGCGTGAAAAATGGCCAGTGAATCATTTTAAAGGGTCACTATTAAATATGTATTACCACAGCTAAATCCTAGCTAGAAATTGGAGCACAAAATCAGTAATAAATAAACAAATAAATGGGTCAGATCTGCATTCCACAGACTCAGTTTCTAGTCTCAGGTATTGAAGTGTTGGGTCTTAAATGTTCCTGCCTTCTGTATTTAGTATCTCCTAAGATCTAGTTATTTTTATGGGGCTGCTACTTTCTTTCAATCTCTTGATTTTATGGGGTCAAAAGTCCATAATACACAAGATGCACCTGACCCTTGAAAGCACAATGCACAAGATCTGAAGACAGAGACTAGTTTGTCTGAAAGAGGGATCCAGGTTGCCAGAGAACACAAAACCACCACAAAAGATAGAGATGGTTGAGATTTGGGGAGAGAGTAGAGGAAAGAAAGGAATAATTGAAGGAGCAAGATGGTTGGAAGGACACTATGTGAAGTGCTTGGGTTTTACTCTGTGAGGCAATACAGCACTAAGTACACTGAGAAAAACCACATTGAGTTCTAAGACTTGAAGCTGGTAAAATAAAAATGTTGAAAGAAAGGGCAAGACCAAGGAAGACAGAAATGGACAAGGAGTTAAAAGAGATTTATCAAAGTGTTGGAATGTTGAAAGCCTTCTGACATCTTTACTGACCAGGCAAGAGCCTGGCTGGCTCAAGGCACAAGAAATAGCAGGACAGCAAACTGTTGGCTTTGCAGAAGGGTCCTGGATCTGTGCTGGTGCTGCAGGAGGGCAAACTTGCTGCTTGCTCCTTCTATTGAGGCAGAAGCAGCAGGGACTGTTCCATCTTTCCCGTGCAGCAGCAGCAGCTGGAAGGACACTTCTGCAGGCACCACAGCCCCCATCAGTGTGTCACCCTTACCCACCACACCCTGCAGTGGAGTAGCTCTCAGCTGCTGTGGCAGAAACAAAATTCAGTTTGGGCTCTAGTCCTGAAGAGCCCTAGTGCTTCTGGTTGTCAGAAATACCAGTCATTACTAAATTTCCACCAGATTTAAGAATGATCTAGGGCTGCTGTCAGTGAAAAATTTTCACATTAAAAATAAATAAAGATATAAAGAAATAATCAGATTCTTTGTTGATGACAAAATGCTCGCTGCCTACAGCCAGCAGCTTGGTGACCCTAGTTTCACCATGTGTCTAACTTAAAGCATGTAAATAGGATGTTGCCTTCAAGGGCACAACATCTGTGTTTAAAGTTAGTCATATCTTGAAGTAATCTGCCAAAGACCTTCACTGACTGAAATGCTAAGCTTTAAAATCCTTAGCCAGCTATGATATGATTGGGACAAAGCAGCATGATTTGTTAATGGATAACCTATAACACTTTTCTTCAAGGGTTCCTTAAGTGCATCAGCAAAATATGAGATTAAAAACAAAAAAAAAAAAAAATTGATTTAATGCATTTGGAGTTTCTGAAAGTTTTTTTGCACGTTCATTTTAGGAAACTGTTAAGAAAGTAACAGCATGCAGGAGTACATACTTAAAACAGTATATCATAAAACAGAAACTGCTCCACTTTCTAGTGAAGAAAAAGAGATAGAGAGAGAGTTAATACTGGGATATTCCAAAGTTGTACATTGCCACCAATATTATTTTATGTATTAGTGATTCTGAGAAACTATGAACACTGTGCTGACCATACTTAGCGATACCACAAAGAAAGGTATTACATCATTAAAGAAGTGTACAGAGAGCTCCAGAGAGTTGGAAAAAAAAAAGAAAAAAAAAAAAAAAAAAAAAGTGAGGTTAAAGGACAGCATGGTAGTAGATGAAATTCAATGAATGCAGGTTAAAGTATGATGAAGGAGGAATCATTTGAACTACTGAGATCTCTGAGTTTAAAGAGCGATGAGTTTAAAGAGCAGCGAGTATAAGTTAATAAAAGTACCTTCTGAAAGGGAGAAGTGGTGATTGCTGCTGTGTTATTTGCTGAAAAAGGTTTGGCATTCTAGAAGGCATCAAAGAGGAAAAGAAAACAATAATATGGAAATTATTATAATGTTGGTATAGAGTGGCATAGCATTATTGGGCAAACTATCTACTTTTCAAAAGGTATTGTCTAAAAAAAAAGGTATAGAAAAAAATAAAATAAAAAAAGAATTCAAAAATGCTTGTGGAAACCATGAAATATATGAAATAAGGAGATATAAAAGAACTTATTCAAGAAAAGGCTAGATTCCTAGTGCTTTTGTACATCAACTTTCACTATTGAGAACCCTCTCAGACCAGGACCAAAAGTGTACTAGCAGGAGATACTGGAAAGTAGAGGTAAGATATCTATGTAGGCTCAGCACTGGAAAAGGCCAGAATGGCAATTCTTACATCAAAACAACTTGCATTACGATTAAGAACAACTCTTGTCCCTTTCTATATTCCCTGTCTACCCCCTGTCTACCCTCTGACCTCAGTGGCTACATCAAACTTGACAGAGGGGTGTGATCTAAGAGAAGTTCCTGTTCTTACAGGTTTATAGAGATCCAGGCAGAGGTGAGGGTACTCCTAAATGTTCTGGTGGGTGGATACTTGCACATTCTTAGAGGGGACTACCTCCAGTGGAAAGTGACTTCCTAAGTGACCAAACACGTGAAAAGTTTCTATCAGCTCTGGCACCTTCTTAGGAATGACATGATTCATCAATCAGGAGACAGATTCAAAACAACACAGATTTCATTAGCTCCAGGTCTCAAGGGACTTCTTGTTTCAAAAATCAACTCATCAGTCATACAGAACTAAACAATCAGGCACAAGGATATGTCTTCACCAATGGGTAAAGTTACATCTGGTCTGCTCATTCATGGTGCTCTTTAGGTGATTTATAGGAAACGTTTAGGGTCAGGATCTTCTCTGTGCATCAGGATTGGTGTTGGAGTCTGGAGATTGAATCCTGCTGAATACTTTTTCATAGAATCATAGAATGGTCTGGCTTGAAAAGGACCTTAAAAATCATCTAGTTTCAACCCTCCTGCTTTGGGCAGGGTTGCCAACTACTAGAGAAGGCTGTCTAGAGCCACATCCAGCCTGGCCTTGAATGCCTCCAAGGAGGGGACATCCACAACCTCTTTGGGCAACCTGTTCCAGGTTGTTCAGGTCTCTCCTGGATGCTGGACTTACAACCCTTTTTCTGAGCAGTGTAAAACAGTTGCTGGGCTACTCTTTTATTCCAGTCCTTTCCACAATTCCACCATGAAAAAAAGGAAAAAAAAAAAAAAAAAGCTTCAACTTCCTCTAAATTCCTGAAGATCCTAATTGATCTGAGCCACCAAATCGTGAGCTTTAGGTGTTTCAGTCTTAAACACTGTTTGGCATACCTGTCTGTGTAGATAGAGACATGGATCTGACTATCTGTCCAAAGACCATGGAGTGCTATGGCCCATTGCTTGCAATTAAAAAATTCCTGGATACAAATTTATCTTTCCAATTTTATTTTTCTTTTCTTAATCAATAATAGCTAGTAACTTATTTTGTATCTTAGACTCTTAATGGCCTCCCTGTCATTCTCATCTGCAGTAAGATTTATTTTCCTTAATTCTGTTCCAAGCTCTTTCCTCTTTTGCAGCCTGATTATATCCTTATAATCTATCCATCAGGCCCCTTCTCTTCATTCTTTTCACTGTACTCTCTTTCTTACCCTATCATCACTTACTGGCAAATTCCCCATCTTGTCTTCACCAGCCTTTGAAATCACCTACTCCTCAGCAGCTACTCATCACCTTACCACCTCTTTGACTCTTTTTTTTTTTTTTTTTTTTTTTTTTGTAAGTCAAGCTGTATCAATAATGATAAAATAAATGGTCTTGGGGCTGTCCTCTGCACTGAGACAAACTGGCACAGTGACACGCATTCACATTCTCTTATCTTCTGAGTTAGGCTGGCCAGAGCCAAACCCCTAGAAAGGTCTCTGCTATAGGTCTCTGCTAATTCCCAAACCCTGCCCAGAAACTGTTTGAAGACTACTGGATGACTCAGAGCAAAACCATGTCAGGACCACTCAAACTTTCCAAAATGGACAGTCAAGTTATCGTACCATCTCTGGTGCTGTTAAATTTATTACCACAGCCATATTCACCAGCAGCAGAAACAACATTTAAGGCAGTGACATACATAACAGCTGACTCTTGTGGTTTGCAATAACAGTAATTCTAAATCAGAATCAAGCCTTTCCTCACCCCTCCCCCTGCCCCCCATGTAAACTGATTTCCAGTTTTGAAATCAGGCTTCCCAGCTGCTGATAGCTTTAAAGCTGCCTGAAGCTGAGCCAGCTTCTCTGCTGAGCAGGCAGTATGGTTTCTTGCCATAAAGGAAACAACTTGAAAGGCAGCCTGTTGACTGTGTAAAGGATGGATGTACGGGACTTTTGTTCAGAGCCAATTCTTTTCCTGCCATCTTCCCCAAAGAGATATTAAACCTGGAAACCAGCAGTTTCATAGACAAATTCTAGGCTCAAGCATAATCAAATAGCCTCAGCACAGCAAGTTAGTCTGTGGCAAATGTCTACCACAAGTATGAGATAACGTGACATACATTAGTCCACAGTGAAAAGGGGCTAACCTAAGCCAAATTACTCTGAATATGCCATGGGCTAAGAGCATTTGCACAGGCAGTTATTGAGACTCAGCTGATGCATGGTAACAGTTAACCAGAGTAATTTGATCATGTGTCTGGTCTCAAAGACAAAATAGACTCTAAATTGCTAGTATGGTATATGGGAGTTGTAGCCATGGCATTTTGTTACACTATCATCTGACCTAACAAGAACTTAAAAGATATGCTCCCTTCCAGCATTATATTAACACAGAATTTTTACCAGCCTGAATTACAAAAACAACAAAAAAAAAAGTGCTATATTTAAACCTATAAAAATGTAGTTTATTCCTCTTTGATAAGGCATAACTTTTTTTAGCAATTGTAATCTGTAACATTACAGCCTTAGGAGGTAATTTACTAAATAGGACAAAATTAGCTGATTTTTGGACCATTTAAAGGAACATTTCTGTTGAAAGCATATAAAATGTATTAAAGTAATCTCTAAAGTCTTTACCCCTGCTTGAGATTTTAATTTACTCAGAGCTAATAAATTATCCCCTTTCAGAAGCTATTGAAAATTTTCACTTACATCCTTTTTAAAACTTAATGTGTTCAATTGAATCCCGAGCAATTTAAACACACATACACAGAGCTTGAGGTGGTCACTCCACCAAGGTGAAGGCTGAAAAGAGGTTAGATTAGCACTAACTCCTCTGCCCTTTGGGATTGCCGGGGTGCTATTAATGAATGTGAATTCCCTCCTCTCCCGGAGTCCTCCCCCTTCACACGCACTGGTCTGGCTGTCGGGTAATTACTTTTCCACAACAGCATTTAACAAAACGCCCTGTTCAAAGCCCAGGCCCATTTGCTCTCCAGCTGAAGGATGCGGCTGTAATCAGGGAAGGGAGCTGCAGATCTGGGTCACCCTGGTGCTCAGGTTAGCTGGGACACAAAGGCTTGCTTCATCTCAAGCAGAGCTCTGTGTTACAGTTGTGCACCTATCAGAAATATTTTTTCAGGCTATCAATTATTATATTTGAGCATTCATCCTGGCTCTAGGGAGCCCTTAGCAAGCTGTAGCAAAAATCAATCCAGTTTTACAACTTTTACCTTGGCACAGCTCCAATTCTTTATCTACCTCACACAGTTATTTAAACACATGGTGGCTTTTTTTTTTTTTTTTTTTTTTTTTTTTTATGGTGCATAGATATATTCTTAAGTAGAACTTGCCCTTGATGTCAGTAACACCATTTTTCCAGGTGTGTTTGAGTAGGGCTTAATCTGTGATGCTGCTTTGGTGACAATTGAGGTGCCCTTGGTGAGGTTTGTGTGGCTGGGTAGGATGCACCCACGTCTCCCAGGCATCACGTATTTCTTGTGGTGGCAGCAGCCGGAGCTCCTTATTTCAACAATCTTGCATGTGGGTTGGAGTCTACTCTCCTTCAGATTGCTTTAAGATTGCCAGCAGCTGCAAGTAATGGCATCTGAAAATTTCACCACATGTTTATTTCCAGCTTTATTATCCCGGTGTGGACCTGACCTGGGAGGTTACCAGGCTGGACTTCCCCTTCTGCGTGTGTGCATGCATGAGGTAACTTTGTCCACCTTGTCAGGAGGTGTTATGAATCAAAGCAGCAACCTTTCAAAAGGCAGACACCACCACTCTCTCAAAAGGTGACTGCCTCCCAGATGGTAGGGAAGTTTGGATCGCAGAAAACGGTCTTAGATATTACTGTGTCAGTGTAGGCTGCAAAAACAGACAGCAGATGCTGGGCTTCAGTGGAGTTATGAAGGAACAAGCATTAAAGAAAAAAAAATCTTAGAGCTGTACTTTGAAGGGGTTTAATGTTTATTTTAGAAGCAGACCCAGTTTCCATTTCCCTATTGAACACGCACGCAGAAGCTCAGAGAGCCACTAATCAGATTGCATGGGTCTCCATGTTTCTTATTTTCCAAAATGTGTTTTACATGTTACAATCATTTTATTAAATTCCTTCACAGCAGTTAGCTGAGAGGTAGCCTTTCATTTACACCATGCAAGCTAATAGAGAGCAAATGCTGGAAAGTCCAAAAAGCATGGCTTTTACTTCCTCCTTACAGGCTACCTGCATAACCCAGCCATGGACCTGGCCAGAGACACTCTGTCAGAAAGGGCGTAAAGCCAAGGTGGCACACACATGCATCTGCTTTCTCATCTGAGTGTAGCTGGGAGCTGACCTCTGCTTCCCTAAATAAGAAAGCAATTATGAATGAAGTGGTCTGGCTGACTAAAGGGGACGTGCCTGAATCACAATCTGTCCCCAGTCAGAGAGGTTTCACCCCTCAACCCAGCAGAGCTGCCACAGGGTGGAAGCATGGCATGATTTGTGTGCCTAGTAGCAATGGCTACAGAACACAACAAAACCAAATCCTTCATAATGTAACGTGTACTTTAACAAACCCCCTAAGTATATCTCTATTTGTGGGACTGGCATCTTAAGTAAGGTAACTGGTGAGGTTTTACTTCCTTCTAAGCAGTATACATGTAGAACAAGCATGCAACCACCTTTGAGTGTGTTTTCATTTAGGCTTAAAAATGAAGTAGGAGATAGCTTGATCAGTCCTATGGATAACTATTCCAACAAAATGGCTGATTTTATATATTTTTTTTAATTGTTAGAACACATTTCTCTGTATCTCCTTTAAATCAGTATTTACAACAACATGCAGATGGTATGTACCATAAATCAAGGTTTTGGACACTTCCAAATATATACATACATATATATATATATGTTTTTTAAAGAAGGAAGGCTTATTCTTTTTGAATGCTTTCATATTGGTAACTGTCTTTCACGTATTTATTTGGATATTTATTTATTTTTAATTTTTGATATTACTTAGAGTCTGTAGTGTTAGGCATTTGACAGCTAGCTGTATTTTAGAAGCAGATGAGACAGTTCATCTGCACGTACTAAACATCTGAGTTATAATAAAAGATAATAAAAGATATTAAAATATAAAATAACATTACTGAAAAGAGATTTTGTGCTTTTTTCTTTTTTAGGTGAAGAAAATACAGAACCAGTAAAAATTCTAACCTCGTTTTAGGCAAAGAAGGACTGGGTGGCTGGAGCCATTCTCATTTACTTGTGAAATCAAACTTTGCAGGGAAAAACAAGGGGGATTTATATTTTGTGACTCATGTTTAAAAAAATATATATATATCAAAATTTGAGTTCAAGCTTCTGATTTCATTTCCCAGTTAAGGCTGGACTGCTTGCTGGAACTTTCCCAGCTTTTGTTGATTTCTGTCATTCAAGAATCATGAAGTAAATATTTATTAACATGGGAACCCTCCTCCCTTCCTGCCCTTCAGATTTGTGCTTCTTATGCTAATGAACTTACTTTAACAAGGGAACCACATTCCTCCTGGGTCTGCATCAGTTCTGGTGCCAACGCATTAGTTATTTAAATGTAGTTTTATATTAATTTTTCATATTGTAATGCATTGTTCCCTGCAAATATACATGTAGCTGATTTTCAAGAGTAAACAAATATATATTAAAGATATTGCTAGCTGAAAACCTTTCATATTTCCTTTTGCTTCCTGTGATGACGGTGGTCATTTCTCAATCTTGCCCTCTGAATTTTCTCAATCATCCTCATTCCCTTCTACGCTTCTTTTGCAGTGACCACCACCAGGGATTTGCTTTCTGTTTTCTGAGGCAGGCTATTGATGCAGATAAAGAATTCTGAAACTACATATTTTCTGTGTGTTCAGCATTTGTCTTTAGTATCCTCAAAGTCCAACGTAAAGAATTGCATAACCCAGCAAATGAAACAGGAGTTTAGCAAAAGCTCTTGAAAAACGTTAGTAGCATAGCAGTGATACTTAGGAAAATATAGAGAAGGAAAATATAGGAATCCTACCATGGTCTTCCTACTTTCTTAGAAAAAAAAAAAAAAAAAAAGATATACCAACAAAATGCTTGCAAATGTATTTGTATGATTTATACGAACTATATCTTGAGAAATCTTGTTGCTTACCAATTAAGTAAAAATGATAACTACTGTTCTATGTGAGGCAGGGGAACTGTTGCTTCCAAAAGATATACTTTTAGACCAAAAAGTGGAAACTAAACTCCATCACACATCATTTTGCTAGGGCTACCATGTATCTTTTTGTATATATATATATTTATATATTTATATATATATTTATATATATATAAATATATATATATTTATATATTTTTATATATATATATAAATATATATATATATATTTATATATATAAATATATATATATAAAAATATATATATATATTTATATATAAATATATAAATAAATATATTTGTTTATATTTTTATATATTTATATATAAATATTTTATATATATTTAATATATATATTTATATATATATTTATATTATATATATATATTTATATTTAATATATATTTATATATTTATATATTATATATATTTATATATTTATGTATATATATATATTTAAAGGGGGGGGGGGCGGAGGGAGGGGAGGGTCTGGATACACCCAGGATGCTCCATTCTGTTTCATTTAAAATTACCAAACATTTTGATCTCAGGAATGGATAGCTATTATGCAATCAACCATAATGTTGAAGGTTTTGACAATGCTTTTCAAGAGTCCTCAAGACACATATACATGAAACAAACAAACTATTATTAATTGAGGTGTACATGAAGCATCACTTTATGAGTCTCTATTCTAAAGAAATTGAAGAGAGTTAATGAGTCCCCAGTCTTTGAAAAAGGCTTCACAAATGACTCAGGCAGCTACAGACTGAGAAGTCTGACTTCTGTATCAGGTAAATAAACGAAACTTTAAAAAAAAAAAAAAAAAGGAGAGAATTAATAGATATCTAGATAAATATAATATATTTGGGGGATGAATCAACTGGGCTTTTGTGAAAGGAAATCCTCTTTCACAGATCAACAAAAGTTCTTTGAGGAGTCATAAAGGTTATCGGTAATGGGGACCCAACAACTCTGTACTTAAATCTTGAAAAAGTATTCAATGAGGTCTCTTAGAAGAGATTTCTGAAGAAATTAAGCTGCATGGGTAAGGGAGAAGGCCCTTTCATGGATTAATAATTGGTTAAAAGAGAGGGGTAGGAATAAATGGTCAGTTTTCACAATGGAAAGCTATTAATAGCAGGGTTTTCCAGGGCCCTTGGTATGAGTGTTATCCAATGTGTTAATAAATGACCTCAAGCAGAAAGCACATAGTAAGATGACAAAGTGCATGAGTGATACAGAATAACTCAGGACACTCAAAAGTGATACTAATGACAGAGTATTTCAGAAGATTTTCACATACTGACTGGTCAATGTTAAATGAAATTCAACGACCACAAAGTAGTGTGCACATGGCATTGAATAATGTGCTACGAACTAACTATTACCACTCAGGAGTGACATGCTACTATTGAGGATGGTTCTCTGTAAACATTAGTTCAATAATGAGAAGCAGCCAAAAAGGAAAAAAAAAAAAATTAAATTAATCCTGAGTATTGCATCCTGTTTAGCTTAATATGAGATAGTATGAAATTTAGGAAAAAAAGGGGGAGGAAGGGAGGAAGGAGCAAATTAACAGCAGTGCTCAGTAGAATATAAAAGCTTCTCTACAAGGCTGGATAGCCTGAAACTCTTTAGCAGTGGGGAATATGACAGCCATTTAGAAGTCCATGTGGAAAAAGGGAATAAGAGCATCATTTTCTATAATAGTAGAACAAGTGGTCACCCACAGAATATATTCAATGCCAGATTTAAAACAGATGAGAAAAGCACTAGTTTTTCTCCACAAATGAATAAAATAGTGGAATGCATTGTCAAGAAGATTCTGTGAGGCCAGAAAAATAGATGCATCTAAACTGATATTAGAACAAATAATGGATATTAAATCCATCAATTTCTCTTAGATACATCCTAGATGCATACCAAAAAAAAAAAAAAAAAAAAAAAAAAATCTACACTGCTCATTGCTCAGCTCTTGGAAGGATCACTTTGCTCTTAAACTTTTCTATGAGCATGTCAGCTCACTTTAAGAAAAAAATGATGCTTGAGAAACCAAAGCTTAAATCCAACTAAATATGGCTACTTTTGTATTCTTAAGAAATGAACTAATTTGCACTTCCCAAATAAAATGTTTTCAATATTTTTGTTCCCTGTTATCTAAAAAGGATAAATTTCAATCTTTATTTCAGGAAGTGAAGTTACTTAAATGCTGATGTTTACTTGCAGAAATTTTAGATTTTTCTCATAGATGATATAAATTACTTGCTAGCTGTATGACTATTCTGTATACTTGAACAGGGCCAGTACTCTAGAAAAAGCTTATATGCATGCTCTCAATACTTATTTTTAAGGATTTATTATGCATTTCAGTTTACTGACTAAAATCTTCTTTGCTCTTGGTCATTATTATTTCTGTAATCAATTATACAAAATTACAAAATATATTTCAATCTTTGTGTTGAAATTAATGTCTGTAGAGCATAATAAATAAAATGAATATGTATGCAAGGTAAAGTTAATTATATATGGAATAGAATAGAATAGAATAGAATAGAATAGAATAGAATAGAATAGAATAGAATAGAATAGAATAGAATAGAAAGAATAGTTCAGTTAGAAGGAACTTATAAAGATCACCAAATCCAACTACCTGACCACTTCAAGGCTTACTCAAATTTAGAGCATATTTTTAAGGGTGTTATCTAAATCTCTCTTGAATGTTGACAGACATGAAGCATCAATCAACTCTCCAGGAAGCCTGCTCCAGTGTTTGACCACCCTCACGGTATAGAAATTTTTCCTCATATGCAGTCTGAACTTCCTCTAGTGCAGCTTTGTACTGTTTCTGGATGTCCTATCATTGATTACCGGGGAGAAGAGATCAGTACCTCCCTCTCCATTTTGCCTCCTCAGGAAGTTTTAGGGAGCAATGAGGTCACCTCTCAGTCTTCTTTTCTCTGAAAATCAGATAGCAATAGTTGAACAAATGTCAGTAACCTTTCTTTTTTTTTTTTTTCTTTTCCTTTTTTTTTTGGTGAAAGAAACCACCAAAGAAGGACAAAGCATTGACCATTTATATTCTCAAGGGTTTGGTAGTTGTGCTTCTATTAGAAGTATCCAGGTGGGAAAAGACAAAGCAGTGAAGGTGTCCTTGCTCTTCAGTCTATGCTAACAATCAGTCAAACAGGTCCTGAAGTATATCTCAGGTATGTGCTTATGCTTTTGCTGTCCCATGGCAATTAGTTTTCTTCTTCATCCTTGACTTACAACTGTCTATCAAAAAGGACCATACATCCTTATCATTCTCCTTTTTGTTTTAATGCATATATCATTCAGATTATATTTAGAAATATCTCCTATTTCTCACTCTTACTTTTTTGCCCATTTTAGTAACTAAAACAACTGAAAAAGAAAATTGTCAGGAAATAACCTGATAAAACATGGAAAAAACAGCAGGACACAGTGAAAACAAACAAACAAACAAACAAACAAACAAACAAAAACTTATATAAACCAGAGCAACTGAAAAAGTTTTTTAGCATATTTTTTTTTTTGTAGCTACTGAAATTTACCCATCAATGAAATAAATATGTTTTCTTCACCTCCAGTGACTGCAGTCCTATCTTACTCATGTTCCAGCATTACATCTTGATACACGGTAGACCACCCTTCTTCAAGGTAAACTTTGTGGGGTTCTTAGGTTTACACATCATAAGTCTTGCAAGTTACTCCCACCTTTTTAGTGATACGGACTGGAGAGCTGTTTTGAGACTACTCTGCTTTGTGACAAGTGCAGAGGGTTGTAGATTTCCTTAGTCCCCAAACACAGGGATAGCTGGGAGTCAGAAACACCTATACATAGGTGGATTTCCCCTGCTGCTCACACTGCCTTGCTCACTCCTGCAAAGAAAGCACATAGGGCTCAAGAAATCTGCTACACAGAGCAGTTCAAGGGTTTACAGACCTCCAACAGGCTCACAGAATAGGTGAGATTGCTGTTAATGTGACTCTACTTTTGGCAATTGGGTCCAAAGAAGTTATTTCATTCCTTCCCACTACATTTTAGATCAGATTAGATCTACCTCCCTGTCTATTCCCTAACCTGACACAACAACAAAACAAGAAGTTACAGGAGGCAGGAAGATGGACAACAGAGCTGCTAAATGTCGCATGCCAGTCAGTACTCATCTGCTAATGCAGTTGATGAGTCTAGACGGGACAACCCAGTTTGCATTTGTCACGGAAGTGGGATGTTAGCAGTGTGAATGCTGTAAGGGACACATACGTCCCAGCAGAGTGACCACCTCATGCACCACCAGCTTGGTTGCTAGCCCTGGCCATGCCACCTCACCCAGAGACACTGCAAGGCAAAACTGGGAAAATGGACTCTTCCAAAAACCCCATGCCATCCCCCACCTGGAACCTCCCTATTTACAGGCAGGCCAAGAAGAATTGCATGTCCTGCAGGAATATAGTTTTCATTTTCCTGGGTTTCTTCAGTGCTTCATGGTGATTTTGTCAGCCTGTCTATTGTTGAATCTGCAAGATTGTTTTCTAAGTATCCCAGGATGTCTCCTTCTGATCTTCCTTGCACTGTGAATTGTGTTGGCAATCCTCACTGGGGAAGATTAATAGCAATGGCACAGCTTTACTTTTGTCCTATGAAATCCTCGAATTAATAGCTTACGTTATAACAAGGCAGTTCTTATGAACATTAGGGTTGATTTGATTTTTTTTTATTTTTTTTTGGGGGGGGGGGGCTTTTTGTGTAGTTACTGTTAATTATTTATTATGACAAGAGTAGTTGCATCTCTTTTTGTAGTTCTTCTGTGGCCAAAAGACTATTTTTTAACTATGCAGTTATTACTTTATGTGAATTGTGTAAAGAAAAAGTCAGAAGTGGTGAAGGGACTAAGCTGTATACTTGCTTCCTCTTTGTATTTTGAGCCAAAAAAAAAAATGCAAACAGATGTTAAGAACAAAAAATATCATCTAACTGTTCTTGACCCTCAGTTCTTCCCATTTCCTCATCTCTTCCATCACCCACTGAATGTAAGTTAAGTCAAATCAATTGACTTAACTTACATTCAGATCTCCCTCAATGCACTAACAACTCAGTATTTCTTACACTTATAGACAGAAGAACCCAAGTGCTGTTGCAATCAGCTGCATAAAAATCGCTCCCTATTGTCTTTTTAAAGAGTTTACAGCCCGCAGCACCGAAAGTTCAGATTTTTGTTGCCTATTTACTGGCATGTAGATTTATGAACATTAAGCTCTAAAGCTCAGTATAAACATACTAACATTGTCTTTTCACATGATATTGCCCACAGTTTTGGAGCAGAGTTCACATAGTGAACACACAGAGTGCAGAATAATCACATGGCTTTCATATAGGCTGGTAAAGAGAAAGGTACTATACCTGAAGAGATAAGCAATGATGTCTGTGATGCCTTTGCTGAACTTAGAAGGGGAAAATTTGAGAAGAAAGATTGTATAAACTTGAATTATAACAAGCTCCTGATATTAATCTTTGTTTAGAGTAGCTTTTGTCAATTAAAGTCATGAATTACTGCTGACTTCTCTCTCTAACACAATGGATTTGTTTATGTTAATTAATAAAACACTGCCTAGAGAGGATTTTTTTATATGTAATGTATCTAGCCTTTCAGAAGGCTTTTGATAAAGTCGCTCTATAAGAAGTTATTAAGTAAACTTGGTAAACAGGTAGTGACAGATAAGCCTTTTGGTGGATCAAAAATTGGCTAAGAAACAGGAAGCAAAGGCATGGCTAGATTTGTCATTTAATCTTATTTTCAAAAGATAATTAGCATCACACCCAGAAAAAGTTTTAGAGCTGCTGATATTCAAAATATAGCTCTAAAAACCTGACAAAATATATTTCTGTTGATAATAACACCTGTGTATTAATTCTTTAAAATAAAATATGAGCTTGTCTCTACTGCATCCAAGTAAAAGCCATTTGTTCTAATACCGCGATATCTTTGACAGTGACTCTGGCAGCTGAAAAGGCATTAGAATCATAGAATCATTAAGGTTGGAAAAGACCTTCAGGATCATTTGGTCCAACCATCCCCCTACCACCAATGTCAGCCACTAAACCATGTCCCTAAGCACCACATCCCACCTTTCCTTGAGCACCCCCAGGGTGATGATGCCACCACTTCCCTGGGCAACCTGTTCCAATGCCTGACTGCTCTTTCTGAGAAGAAACATCTCCTAATTTCCAACCTGAACCTCCCCTGGTGCACTAATAATGTCTATGTCTGTGATACCCTGCAGAAGGTATTCCTCTGAATACCCTTGCAACCTACAACAATTTGTAGTTTAGAGATTGGATCTTTCTGTGCAAAAGTCTATTATGGATTTATCTTTTATAAAGATAGATATCTATGCAGGGAGTTCCTGTTGCTTTTTAAACAAATGTAAAATTTCTGGAATCCACAAATCTTTCAAAAAAGTCTGACAGGCTAACTCTGCAGCCTGAAGAACCATCTCATTTTGGCATTGTGAACCTTTTGTACTTGAAAACACAAGGAATGATCATTCCATAGTTACTCACTTTCTGCTGCTGTTTATTTTATCAGCTGATATAGTATCCCCAACTAGGCATTTCCTTTCCAGGATGATGAATGCTTGGGTAATTAATCATTCCTGGTATAGAATTGGTTCCATAACTTCAGTCATTCTTATCACTTTTCTCTGAACTTTTCGTAGCTTTACTATGTTCTAGTTGAAGTGGAAGGACCAGAAATACACACAGTATTCAAGATGCAAGTGCATGGTAAAGTTACCAAGCTGAATAATTACATTTCCTGGTTGGTTTCTGTATTTCTTTCCTAAGAGATACAGTTTCAGTTTCCTTGAAGGGCACAGTGAAATACCTTTTAACTGGGCACTGAGCTGACAGTTTCACTATTATAAATTCAGGTTCTCATTGCAGGGTAATAATAGCCAGTTCATAACCCTGCACAGCATTTATACAGTTCTGTTTGGTTTATCCCAAATGCATCACTTCTAATTCATCTGCTCCGAAATTCATCTGCAGTATCTTGCCTCAGTTTTGTAGAGTTCTTCTGCAGTTCTTCACAGCTGACCTTTGTTTTTACTTCCCTGAATAACCAGGGGAAGCATTTGTATGTTATATACAATCAATAGAAATGCTATTTCTCATGAGTTCCCCCTGTCTTTTTAAAAGCTCTTTTATTCAAATAAGAAGATAGCAAATATAAGAAAATACATTTGCAGAAAACAAAAAATACAGAAACCAAACACAAGTTAGCCATGTGAAAGCATTACAACAATATAGGTCATACACCTTAGAAAAGATCAGATCTTCAGAGTCAAAAAATAAGCTACAGAGTAAGGAAAGGGTACAAGTTAAAACATAATTTTCTGTTCATAATTTGCTTTTTCAATTTATCGAGTATTTTGGATCAAATTTAACTTTTCTTATAGGTCCTAGTATCCTATCCTAAGGATAAAAGTATCAAGCCTGAGGTAATCTCTTTAAGGAAATCCTGAGGGGCCACAACATCATTTTCCTTTTTGCTTGTTTTTTGGCATTAGCACTTGCAAGTAAAATGAAAGACTTGATTTAAAATTCAAGGCCAGATCTTTAGAGGTGGTGGGCCTTGCATATCCCAGTGGTTTCAGTGAGATCAGTGCATTTCAGGACTCATCCCCAAAACTGGGCTTGATGCATTGTTTTTGTTTTGGTACAGCTCCACTATGGAGTAATCCGCTGAGAATTTACTGCCCTTTTGGATAATAGTCCTGGTTTCATGTAAGTATTTGTCATTTTTTCCCTTGGCCTTGTCAAACTGAGCATGTTATTTTCTTGTTTGATAAGACATATATCGCTTTATGAATTAACCATTTATACATGAGTCAGAATGTAGACTGAAAAGTATAGATAGGGCTTTCTTCCAGCAATACTGTAAAAAAGTTTATATATTTTGGTCATTTCAGCCCCCACCCAAGCCCCCATTAAAGGAATTATCCCTGAAATAATTCACAGCATTGGCATTAAAACTGTCATCATACTTCAGGGTTAGCACTGTGGTGAAATAACTTCTCAGCAGGCTGCCAATCCACAGTTTTTTGGAAGACTTTGCTTTCTTGAGATTTTAAAAGGGGTTGTTTGTTTCTTGGTTTGTTTAATCAAAGAAATTTTAAGCTCTGCAAAATCTGGTGAGTCTGCCCAGAAAGTTTCATCTTACTTTAGGTCTCCTATTTATAACTGGTCAGCAGAAAGAAAATGTTACAAAAAAAAAAAAAACTCACCTAGGCGACTCAGTGTTTTCACTTACATAAAAGCCTGTAACTGGCTTAAGTCAGAAAGGTAGCAGAGCAAGAAGGGGTAATGCATCTAAACGTTTGTATTAGTGGTTTTTCCTTCCCCATCCTACTGCAGATGATTTCTGCAGTGGATAGAGATACTCTGTGGAGTGTCTCAGTCATTCACTCACTATTAGTCTTGCTGGACTTTTCCAACATAGACAGCTGTAAGATCCCATTGACCAGTCAGAGTAGAAACTGTAGCAGACCAATAACATGTGTATAGTTTCACACATCTTTTAGAATTACTGGTTAAAACATTTTGATGAGTTCAACATTATCTACTCAGAATACTTATAAAACAGATCCTTGGTGGAAATCATCCTGTTCTGTGCAACAGTAGTCGCACAAAGCAGCCCTAAAGTCAGCTTAATCATCTATATGAGGAGTTATCTGATGTACAGGAATACTGTAATAATACAAGGCTAGTGTTTGTTTGTTTGTTTGTTTTTCCTTTTTCCTCATGGCAAGTTCCACTTCAGCAATGTGGTATGACTTCCAGAGAGGAACTTACTGTGAGTTTCTGTGCCCTGGGTATTGCCTACCATCAGAAGGACTTCTTGTGGCTCTTTATAATTAACAATACCTCATAGTAGCCTTAAAGCTACCTTAAATTACGATGAAGCCCAAAGATCAACCCCAGGATACTGAGTTTCAGAGATGTGTTTCACTTCCTATCATTTTCCCTAGAACTTGTTTCATATTACTTCCTCTTCTGAAGACACAGCCCGGCAATTCTAGTTTAGTTTTCCACCCTGATAGTAGGCAGAATTTTTTTTCTCCATCATCAGTGGAGATGGAGAGTGATTTTGATTAATGACTTCATTGTCCCCAGACAGCAAGAGACTTGCCTTTTTAGGTTTGCATCAGAATGGATGCTGAACACTGTGAGACTCTAACTGGCAGTAGAGCTCACCTGCTGAGAAGTGAGGAAATTAGTCAGAAAAAAATCGGTCTCAAAATAATACTGATTTACTTTAACTTCCACTAGAATGTCAGTCGATGCAAAAGTTTTCCCATGATTTCCTAGACTTTTTTTTCTAAGACTGTACATGAAAAAAAAAAATGTTTATGAGAACCAAAATGATTATAAGAATAATGTAAATCTTCATTTAATTTTTCATTTGGTCTTTTTGTATGTGAACTTTTTAATGTTGAGGATAATTAAGAAGGGGGCACATTTCCAGTGATGTTAGCATTAGGGTATTTTCATGCCAGCCCCTCCTCTTATTGAGATTGGGCTTGTCTCAAGAATTTTAGGGATACTGACTTATTGGTACATAATAAGACTGCAACATAACATCACATGAGTATTAATTGGAGTCATAGCTCATGTGCGTACACTACCTCTTAAAACAAGATCTTTTAAATCTCAGGTAGTTCTGCTCTTCACAGCCAAGGGAAAATTTCTTGGGGGCAAGACAATCAACATCAGCTTTGGCTGTAGTAACTACGAAATTGTGGGACCCAAGATCCTAGGGGAAGCACGAAAAGTGAGTAGCTAAATATAAACCCTGGAGTTCAGGAAAGCTGAATGCAACTTATTCAGGAAACTGGTGGAATACCATGAGAGGCACCTCTGAAAGCTGAATTTACTCTGGAATGCTGACAGGTCTGCAAGGACAACCTCCTCCATGCACAAGTATAGGTCATCATGATACCCAGGAAAACTGTAGGGATATTTAGGAGATTAGGTTGGCTAAACAGGGAACTCACCCCTGAGCTTCAGTGTAACAATAATAACAACAACAACAATAATGTAGACTATGGGAGATGAAAACAGGGACAAGATACAAAGGATGAATTTATAAAATTTGGGCCCATAATGATGGTGCTAGGAAAGCCAAAACTCATTTAAAGTTGATGCCTACAAGATACATAAAAAGTTTGGTATGCTGGACTGCATTAGGCAAAGTATTGCCAGCAGGTACACGGAAGGGAGCTTTCCCCTCTGGACCTGTGACACCATACATAATGCGCCCAGTTCTGGGCTCCCCAGAACCAGAGAGATCTTGACATACTGGATAGAGTCCAAGGGAGGGCCACCAAGATGATCAAGGTCTGGAGCATCTCTCTGATGAGGAAAGGCTGAGAGAGCTGGGGCTGTTCAACGTGGAGAGAAGAAGGCTGAGGGAGGATATCATCAATCTCTATAAATACCTGAAGGGAGAGAGCAAAAAGGTCAGAGACAGGCTCTTTTCAGTGATGTCCAGTGCCAGTACTGGAAGCAATGGGCACAAACTGGTACACAGGATCTCTGAACATCAGGACCCTCGGAACATTAGGAAACACTTTCTTCCTGTGAGGGTGACTGAGCAATAGAACAGGTTGCCCAGAGTGACTGTGGAGTCTCTATCCTTGCACTAGGTCACTCTAATCAGAGGGAAGTTGGACAAGATAGCCCTCAGAGTTCCCTTGTAACCTTAACCATTCTGTGATTCATAAACAAGAAAAGTTTGTAACACAATATTGGTAGAACTTCAAAATCCTACACCTGAGAAGGGAAGCTGGGAATAGACTGACTAGGTAGGGAGCATCTCTGTGGAAAAGTCTCTGTACAAGCTGTACAAACTACAGTGTAGCCAACAAAACAAGGGAAATGATTATCCATCCATCTCAGCAGTTGCTAGATCACATCTAGAGTACTGCATTCAGTTCTTTCCCCAACCGCCCACAAGGAAAAGATATCCAAAAAAAAATGGCGTGTTTGTTGGACAACCACTAAAATGGTTGGTGGCAGGAGCACTTGTTAAATGAGGTAACAGCAAGATAGCCGGGCTTGTTCAAACTGAAGATGAGATTGCCTTGATAGACCTCATAGAAACCTTTCCACATCTAGAAGGGAGTCATTAAGGAGATAGAGCCAAGATCTTCACAGCAGCACATAGTGGGAGGACAAGAAACAGAAGGTGTGAGTTAAAAGAGAGGTTAAGGCTGGATATAAGGAGGAACTTTTTTTCCTTGAGGACAGTTGGGCAGTTGAGCTTGTCTCCCAGAGTGGCTGTAGAGTCTCCATCCCCGGATATTTTCAAGCCCAGCTGTGCAACTTGGTATGATCTTACTACAAACCCTGTTTTGAGTGGGAGGCTGGACAAGAGATCTATTGAGGTCTCTTCCCAACTTAATTTACTCTGATACAATGATTGTGTGAAACAAGTAAAATTTTCAAAGATTTCATCCATATAATATTAAAGTGTATGATTATTACCATAATATCAATAGGATAAAAACAAATGTAAATGTTTCTGAAAGTACTGTCCACTTTGTCAAGAACACTACATCTTGTGTCGTTTGAACAGTTTAGTATGTATACTTCAGGTTAGTCAGACTGCTTTCCATGGTTTCTGCTGTCTTACAGGCACTTTCTGTGTGAGTACATATGCAAGATGTGAACTGTTAAATGGAGATACGTCTAATTATGTATAAATTAGCTTACATTAATGATTACAACTCCAATAGAAAAAGTCACAATCAAGAAGAGAGTCTACAAAGTCAAAGTCAGTAGGGAATAGAAATCTTAATTTCTCTCTGTCCTCCATAGTTTCTCTTCTACCTGTAAATGTTCATTAGTTCACAGAATTCACAGTGAAAATTGTTGAAAATAAGCATGGATTCCTGTTCCAGTCAGGACAAAAACAAGTCTTTTATATATATATATATATATATATATATATATATATAATTTTTTTTTTTTTTTTTTTGTATGAGATCTTCAAGAAACCTTAGTTTTCAAAGTACCTTTGAAAGGTACTGTGTTGAATCAAGTGTTTTCACCTAGTTCAATTTTTCTTCACTTGCTGTAGAACTGGTAAATCATATGGCCATTGTTTCCAAGGAAAGAAGGTATATTTTTCCCATTCTCATTTTATGAAAGCTGAGTCAATCTTTCTTGTATTTTAATGAGGAATTGTTACATTAATTTGGTCAGATTTTAAGTAAAATCCACCAAGGTTGGAAAGATTCAATATACTAAAGAAATAAGGGTTCACAGAAATTATACTGGAAAATAATAATAATAATAATAATAATAATAATAATAATAATAATAATAAAGCAAAAGCAAGATCTTTTCACTCACTGGTTTTAGTTGGCTTTTAAAAAGCTGCAGGAATATTGCCTACAACAAGTAAATATGGGACAATCTTTCCCAAGACAAGTATTTCCTTTTAAAGACTGTTTGCCAAAATGCTGTTTATGCAATATTTAAGGAATCCAGTTCCTTTCCATTACCCTTTTCTTTATTTTTAATATGTAGAACTTCAATTCTGATCTTTTCACCATTACCTTGTGATAATCAGATTTTGAAACTAATGGTACCTTACGTTGAAAAGGTGACATTTTAACAGCTGAGTATTGCAATTTCTTGGTTTCATTCTTTTTTTTTTTTTTTTTTTTTTTTTTTTTTTTTTTTTTTTGTACTGTGATTGAACAGGATAAATAGAAGCTTCTTATCCCATGTATACCATTTACTATTTTGTATGACTTTTTACGTGGTCCCTCTTCTACAAGACAAAAATTGTATTTTCCCACTACACATTATTTTACTGGCTATTTTGACTGTTTTTATTTTCCTTCTTATTTTCCTTATTGAAAGCCAAAGTTCCCAACATTGAATCCAGTATTAACTTGAAGCTGTATCATTGATTTATATAAATACACAGTAATATTTTCCATATTCCTGCTCCTTATGGATTCTAAAATATTTTGACCACTGTTGTTGCTTGAGCATAAATAAATACTGGATGCTTTTGGAATATTCTAAGTGACCCAAATTGTACTTTTGGAATAGTAATACTTAAGTTTACTTAGACACAAACTACTCTTTAGTCCTGGTACAATAAAAAAGTGGTTACTGTATTAACAAGTAACATAAGAGTGATTACAGATTTATAAATGGAGATGGAGGAAATGTCTGTTTTGCATTTAACATGAACAAACCAAAAAGTTTGGATAAGTACCTTGACATTTGGGAAGAGTAGCTGAAATGTTTCCAAAGCTTCTGAATCTACTGAGTCTGTAAAACTGGTTAGGAAATGAGGCAAAAACAGGATTTTTTCTTTATTTTTGGCAAGGTTCCTTTTGCAGCTTTGTTCGAAGAGTCTTCCATAGTTCTCAGATACTTGTTCTTCTAAACCTAGGTTGAGCAAGGAAGAACTATTCTAAAGGATATTAGACTTAATTGAAACATTAGATGTTCCATATTCACTGACTTTCAGGCAAAGATAGAAAGTCAGTATATGTCACCCATGCAATCCATATTTTCACAGTTGGAAAAAAAAATCTTTATTTAGAAAGACAATCTTTTTTTTTTTTTTTCCCTAACTAAAGTATAATAAATGTAACAATGTTGATCTATTACTGTTCAGACATATTAAAGTGTTCATGAACAGAGAAAGTGATGAAGCTCTTGTTTGAAGGAGGATATTCCAAATTATGCATATTTTTAGGACTGTCCTGCAACTTTTTAACTATCTAGAGGAAATTGTATTATTTGTATTCCTTCTTGAGATGAAAGAAAAGCATTTCATAAATGACATAGACTCTTTTGGGACAATGAAGTAATAATAATCTTCTTAGATTTCTAAAAGCCATATTAGTTATTAGTAACTCATATGACTATGGGAAATCACTTTTCATTTGTCTTGCTGTTTTTTCCATTTTGAACCATTTCTGAAGTGCTCAAGTCTTGAGTTACACTATTTTACAAAGTGAAACTGTACCTATTTAATAGTTGAGGTCTCTGACCTGTATTGCAATTTAATGCCTGCTTTGTTTCTTTACATCAGAAGTAGAGGGAAAGGAAGGAAAAGTCCATATATGTGCTCTAAAAGCAGCAAGAATAGTAATAGTCAGTCTGCCTACATTTCATTCCAGCTGAGTATGTTTCTGTTACTCTGCTTTATAGTCAAAACTATAAAGTTGTTGAGTTCTCACAGACTTCTCATACACTATTTAGACAATGAATGAATGTCTGGGGAAAAAAAAAATCTCTTCTGTGTACATTATGTACTTAATTTCATTTATCCTCTTCAGCATGAGCAAAGTAATATTTTGTATTTCGTTTTAAGATGTACCATGTTCTTAGATCTATTGGAGGACTGCAAACTACTCCATGCTATTTCTTCAAGTAGCATCTCAGGTACTATATAAATTTTCCTCGGGAAAGAAGGAAGAAAAATGAGGTAATTCATCACATGAGATAGAAGATTTAATTGTCAGGGATTGCTGGAGATGAGATGGTATTACCTTCATGTGAACTGTAAATGATAGAACCACAGGGAATCTGATTAGAAGGACCATGCATAAGGTGATGGATATTATGAAAGTGAAAGAACAGAGAAGGTATTTTGAATGACACCCAAATGGTTGGCATGTTTTTACATGCAGGGACTGACCACGCAAACTGCCTGAGAGAAAGTTTAGACAGCTTTTATTCCAGAGCAAGGTTTCACTAAATGATAATTAAACTTCCTTGAAGAGTAAGGACATAAGAGGGGAAGACAGGAAGGTGATAATATGCATATCCATACATAATACACCATTATTGGCAGTTAGCTCATTCTATTGTTTCAGCATGTGAAAGTCACTAAGAAGACAAAAAGAATGTTTTGCTATCAATGCTGAAGTAAAAGTTAATATTAAAATGAAAGAGTTGGAATGTCATAATCATTTAGCCACAGGCTTTATCCAATTTCTGCTTCTAAATGGTGATTGTTGACTTCCAATTTGTGGAACAATCATCAAGGTCAGCGTTGCATTCACCCATGTACTGCTTACTGTAGTCAACATCTTGACATTGTGTAATAAGGATAATACAACCTCTACACATATAAATATCTAAAGGCATCGTGACATTGATCCACCACACCAATAAATCTGCAAACAAAACTCCATAGTGGTTGTAAGCTGTGCCTGTCATGAAGCATTGTTTTTGCTAACATGGGTGGTGTATTGGTGTATATTTTGAATTACACCCGAGTCAGTGAGACCCTATGACTGAAGGGAGCTGAAACAATTCCAGGGAAGTCTTGCTGTCTACCCTCCTATCAGCAAGGTCATTTGCCCAGCTCCTTGGCAGCTACGTGATGGGAAATGTTGGCTGCTCAGAGTCCATGAGCAAGGGCAGCTCTTGCAAACTGCTTCAGGGACCTCAGAGCTGTCCTGCTCATCCTGTAAAGACCTGTAGGAAGACAGCCTTGGGGTAACAATTGCCTTGCAAAGAGAGGAGATCCTTGTAGGTTTGTTTTCTGGCAGTTGTTCTTAAGAACAAATCCACATTTCAAAATCCTTCACACAATCAATTTTACTTTCAATACCCTGCTCTCCCAATGCCTTCCTAAAGGACTTCTGTATAACAGAAATGGGGAAAACACATTGTGATAAGCATGATTTTTGATGCTTAAAAATTGCTTTCTGAACATGTTTGAGAATGACTATTAATAGGATAACCTTCTTTCATAACTCTTTTATGGTAATGCACAGCTGGATAAAAGTCCACCTCATACAATACTTACTTTTGTCTTTCCTTATTTATTATCATTATCATTACTTTTTACTTTGGTTAGCAGATGTTACTTTAGTGCTCTGGCATCCTTTTTAATTTGCATATTTGTTAATTTAACTGGCAGAAAAGTCAACATACTGTACAACATGCACTTTGTATTTAACAGATATGTATGTTGCATAGGCTATAGGAAAAGTTTCTCTGTTATCCCTACTATATATTGAAAGTAGAAAGTTAACATATCTAAAAAAATAAGAAAAAAAAAAAACTTTTTTTGTGTGTGTGTCATGCAAAAAAAAGTCTGATTGTTTAGAGCACAGCTCATATCCAAGGAGGAATCATTTTGAGTCTAAAGTATAAACTCACAGCATTCAGACTGTGGCTATGATGAACAAATCAGTAATTAATTGGGCATTCATTCCAGTGACCTGTCAGCATTCAAATGCTTTAATTAGATGGAGAAATGGAGGCAAGTAATGAGGGCCAAATCTGTATCCTTTTGAATTCAGTGGCAAAACATCCACTTGCTGCAATAAGATTTAGTCCTAAATGCATGACAGCACACTATAGAAGATGTCGTCTCCACCAACTGTGGTTCAAGTGTATAATGCTGATAATGTCACTGGCATTGTATCTTTCGTTAAGGAAACAATGATGCTCTCAGGAAGCTTTTTGTCTGCTCATGCATACAAAACAGGCAATTTTCATAAAGTATTAATTGCAAATTATCTAGTATAAATGAGAGTCCCAAAAAGAAAAATCTACTTTATACTGTATCTGCTGTTTATTTCATTATTAGTATTCTTCATTGTTTTGCGTATTTGATACAGCTGAAAGGAAATACCATATCCTGTGTGAAGCAATCAAATATGCAGGGTATATGGACTTTGAGTTTTTATTAGTTTCTAAAGTTTTTTCATAAATATTTGAATATATGTATCTAAATGTACACTAGAAACATGCCTACCTATGTTTTCCTACACATTTTTGCCAGTTTTAATTTAAATACAAAGATGAACTATATCTGAAATTGTCACACTAGATTAAACTGCTAGTGACATATTTTAAGTGTTTCTTTTGTCTTCTGAAAGTGTTGTTTGTAGCTCTGCACATTTGTTGTTGCTTGGATAGTATTAACCTTGCAGTTAAAGTTCAGGTTTGAAAAAAACTTTTTATTATGAAAACTATAGACCAGTTTTGAAAAATTTCTTCTTCATTTGGAGATTCTTTCAAATTAAATTAATCTGATATTCCTGAAAACCTGTTTTAGTTTCACTCTGCCTTTTTTAAGCAACTGTTCTAATATACATAATATATATTAGATATAATATATATAATAATAATATATATTATTATTATATATATATATACATAATATATATTATAATTGCATATTATGTATATATAATATACATAATATGCAATGCCACACAGATGTGCCAATGCTAGCTTTGAATGAGGAACATACCTCTGCCCCAATGAATCACAAGTATGTAAGTCTCTTCCCTCACCTTTTTCTTTTCCTGGGTGTTTAGAAACTTCCATTGTTTTCTTCTCCATGTGGTAGCAAAGAAGTTTCTGGGAAGGCTTTCACCTTGTAGCTGAGATCCCACTCCTGCTGAGAGCAGTGGTTTCATCTCTAGAATTACTAAATAACACAGAGTTCTTCTGAGTATGACAACTTAAAAAGCCCTTCTTCATCTTTAAGAAGAAGAGATCAGTATCTAACAGACAGATTATATATATCATATATATATATCATATGATATATGTATATATGATAGCCAATATTGTCACCTGAACTAAGCTATACAGCCACCGTAACTAGAGGAGTGTGACACAGCTATAGGACACTGACATCATGCCTGAGGATAGTTTTAAGCCCCATAACATGCATCTGAAATTCATAGAATCATAGCGTAGTTTGGGTTTAAATTCTTCCCCTTGTCTCTGGTACTAAGTCTCTGTATAGTTCATCAAATACTTGCTTAGCACCAGTTCTATCACCTGAGCAAGCTCACTAGAGTCCAGTGTTTTGTGGCTGCCTATTTTGCTCAGCTGGTCTATCATACCTATTTGTTAAGAAATTAACTAAAGAACTGGAACCAAGAGTTCCTGGTCTCAAGTAACTACCCACACTCTCCCCTTCAGTTTTAATTTAAATTTGTTTTCCACAGAATTCCTCCAAATGCTTTTCTGAGACAGCAGGACTTGAGGAGTACACAGGTTCCCAGTATTCCTGTGTCTGTCATATACTGGGCATACATATACACGTTGTCTCTTAGCTCTGTGATGGCTGGAGACTTCCTGTTATAATCTAGCCTTCTCTGGCAGATTTAGACATGAGAGATTTCCTACTACGGTGGCAATCATGAGTCTCTTACTCAGTGTACTGGTAGGCAAGGGTTAGATATTATCTCAAGAAGCCTTCTAGTAAGGTACACCACTACACATCTACGTTAGTCCCTTTAGTGTTCTTTCTTGTTGCAATTACCCGAGATACCACTGGTAGTCTGAAAGTCTCCTTTTGAAATGATGAACTGTATTACTCCACACTGACTGCACAATTCATGCTGCCAAGGAAGACTTGTAGAAACTGTAGTATCCACCAGGGTTCATACTGAAAGCAAGAAGCATCAAAATGAGACCGATGTGTTAGGGCTGAGCTTTTTGGTGCTGCATCATGCTCTTCCATCTCAACTGTTTTAACAGTAGCTCTTTCCTTTAATGAAGGGGTGGAGACCAGAGACCCATCACTCAGCTTTTGAGAAATTTAGAAGACTTTTAATCACAACTTCAGGTTCCCTGTCATAGTCATAGCATGAACAACTCTTTCCATTCAGTAAGAACATATACTTGCACCTCGCAGTCTGCAAGATGAATGATTCTACATATCAGACAGGTTTCCACTTTACCTTGGGGCAGAATCATTTTTTTTTCCCTATGGCAGCTTGTATTTGACCTCTTCATACTACTGAATATAACCAGAAAGATTTGTCTTTCATTCACGTCTACCTGACAGAAAGCTGTATGATACTTCTTTCCTGTATAAGGCACGAAAATAACATTCTTCCTAGGCACAAAAATAACATTCTTTCTACATGCTTAGCCCAACCTGACTTTATGAGGCCCTACCTCCTCTTTACAAAGGTTTTATAACATATTAAGATTCAATGGGCATAGAGTCATTAAAAAGGTAATCTTTCCACAAGTTTTTCTCTGCCATTGAAGTTGTGTTTAGAGCAAAATCTAAGATTCTGTTTACAAATGACTACACATTTTACACTTTTGGTTTGTAAATTAAGCTTATACACATACACAGATTAAGAAAAATAGAATATGCCTGAGTCTTCAGACAGTCTGAAAAGAGAAACAGGGCTGAAGCAAACACTTCTGTCTCCAGAATGGTCTCGCTTGTGGTTGTTCTGCAGATGTTGTGTCCTCAGTTGGGTCACCCAATATAACAACTTTCATTATTTTCCCACTGATTATACCTTACAGGATGGAAAACAAAGTGAGCAATACATGGAAAATTCAGCAATCAGTATAGCTAAAATCTCCAGACATTTGTTTTATCTCAAAAACTGTATTTAGAAAGTGAAAATTGTACTGATCAGATTGACCAAAATGGTCTCTTCTTTTGGACTTTCGATAGGTGCACAAGTATCATGCTTGCCAGTGTCATCACAGTACAGTAAGAACACTGTTGCATGAGATACACAAACACATTTTTAACTTGTCAGAATTATATGTTTATATCACAAATTTACAGTGCCTAGTCTTTCCTACTTCATTCCTTATTCCAGGTGTTAACAACCAAGGGGTCTGAGGGGCCTACTTAATAGGCACAAGTGGCACTGGATATATAAAAGTCTGCTATTATTCCTTCAGAAATGTAAATGGCATACTAAGTTACAAAGTAACCACGGTAATATTTATATAATTTATCATCCTTTTAGTGCCTCTTATCTTAGCATCCAAGTATTATGATGGCTTCCAGATATGACTAGAAAGAGTTTTCTTTGTGGGAGCTGTACTGCTTAATCAAAACACATGTTTTTTTTTGTTTTTTTTTTTTTTGTTTTTTTTTTTTTTTTTTTTTTTACAATCACAGTCAGAACTGTGTTTCTTCTTACCTCTAGCAGTGTTTGCCTGAGATTCCTCACACTCCTTGCAGGTGTTGATCCAGCTGGGAAAGCAGGAAAGGTCTTTTTTTGCTGACTCAGTAACAAAGCTGGCTCATTATTGCACCCAGATATAAGAGATATAAGAGAAATCATGACAGACAGAGTGATAGGTTTTGGGTAGGCATGTCCTGAGGGAACAAGGCAAAAGGAGAACCAAATCCAAGGAAAAGTTTCAGGTTGTGGTTTCATAGCAAATTATTTCAGGATGACCTTTGTGTTAATAAGTGAGGTTTATTAATGAAGAAATCCACTTGCCTGCACCCAAACATGCATGAATATTAGTCAATATTCTTTTTAATAGCTGCTTTCTCTTGCATGAATGTCTATCAGCCACCCGTAATTCTCAGACAACATGTCTGCAGCCAGCTTTTGTGAACATGTTAATTAGGAAGTCTGTACCAGCTGAGTTTCTAAGATGAACAGCAAATAGCACTGCTTGTACACCCCACCCCCACAGCAGACACCCAAGCACCATGGTTTATTCAACGGAAATCATACAGAGAGAGACCAGGTAAATTTTGAAGCTCAGAGCTATAACACAAAATTATAATTCCTGCCTACATCGAGAGCTTAAGTCACTGTCATTCAGTGACAAACAATGGTCTCAGATCTTGGATTTTATGGTTGCCTTGAGTAGCAAGAATGTTGAAGAACCTATTGGGCCCCAGCACAGGCAAGTATGTTGGAGCGTAAGAAGGAAACTAATACATTCTATGCCCTCCAACATGCACAGAAGTAACTTGTCACAGAACATATGACCATGAACTAATTTTCCTTACCCCAAGATAATCATTTGGTTTTATAGATAGAAGTTGGGGTCATAAATTATCTGCCTCAACAAACAAATAAATAAATAAATAAAAATTACTTTGCTAGATGATTTCTTGACTATTAATGACACACACACACCAAAAAAAAAAAAAAAAAAAAAAAAAAAAGTAAGTACAGTCTATTCAAAGGCAGAAATTGTTAGCAACTGTATTATAAATTTATTCTTCAACAGTGGAAATTTTTCAGAAAGTAGTACCCTTAGCAGAGCTTTCAGGTTTCCATTTAAAAGAGGCAGGGAATTTGGGTTCTTTCAGAGACACCTTCATGAAGTGTGGTGAGAGGCTTCAGTGGCTTCCTGTGCTTTTTATTTCCCAAACAACTGTAGGGCTAGAGGGCAGTGGTTGTTGGGGCAGCATTAAAACTAGTCACATGTATTTGGAAATGGGGCTGCAGCTTGTCTAATATGCTGTTGCAGAGAAAACAACTGACAGAAATGTGTTGTCTCTGAGATTTAAGTTTTCCTCCTCCACTGCTGCTAACATCTGGCCTCTGACTGTATGGGGTTTTACGTGGAAAGGTTTTTGTAGCAGGGGGCTGCAGGGGTAGCTTCTTTGAGAAGAATCCAGAAGCTGCCCCACATTAGATAAGAGAAGATTCAGCCAGCTGCAAAGGGACCCGCCACTGCCCAGAGCTGAGCCAATGAGCAATGTTGTTTGCACCTCTGTGAAAGCAGAATTAAGAAAGGAATAAAAATCTGCTACATAACAGCAGCTGGGAGAGAGAGGAGTGAGAAGCGGCCCTGCAGACCCCAAGGTGAGTGCAGAAAGAGGGCAGAGGTGCTCCAGGCACGGAGTAGAAGTTCCCCTGCAGCCTGTGAAGAGGCCCCTGGTGGAGCAGGCTGTCCTCCTGCGGCCCATGGGTCCCACATAGAGCAGATCTCCACGCTGCAGCCTGTGGAGGAGCCCCTGGTGGTGCAGGCCCCGGGCCAGAGCTGCAGCCCGTAGAGAGGAGCCCACGCAGGAGCAGGGGGTCTGGGGGGAGCTGCCGCCCACCCGTGGGGGACCCGTACTGGAGCAGTTTGCTCCAGGGGGATGGACGGACCCCATGGTACAGAGCCATGTGGGAGCAGTGCTTGGAGAGCTGCTGCCTGTGGGCAGCCCCTGCAGGCTCAGTTCAGGAAGGCTGGCATCCCATGGGAGGGATCCCGTGTGGAGCAGGGGCAGAGAATGACCATGAAGGGGTGGTCAGGGATGACTGTGGCACCCATTCCCTGTTCCCCTGAGCTGCTCGAGGGGGAGGAGGTAGAAGAGGGTGGATGGGGCAAAGGTGTTTGTTTTCTTTGTTTCTCACTGCTCTAACTTGTTAGTAATAGGCATTAAATTTCTTTAATCTCCCTACACTGAGTTTGTTCTGCCTTTCACGATAATTGTTGAGTGATCTCCCTGTCCTTATCTCAACCCTTGAGCCCTATTTACTGTATTTTCTCCTCCTTTCCTCTGGAGGAGGAGGAGTGAGAGAGCGGTTGTGGTGGAGCTTGGCTGCCCACCTGAGTAAAACCACCACACCAACCCTTCCCAGCACTCATCTACACCAACTCAGTATCATTTTCACCTTCTTCCCTTCCTGCCACCTAAACACACACACACAAAATCTATCACTTTTAGCTACACACTCTCCAAAACCTGACAAATCCTCAGAAGCCTTGTTCACATGAGGATTATCCTTCTAAAAACTACACCTTCTTAGATATAGATTTTTAAAACTATTCCTATGAAACATATGGGTATCAGAATTACAACTGTTTGAATGTACTGACATTTTCATACTCAAATATTTATTTCATCACCCTCAAGTAATTTTTGCATTATTATTGTCCTTAAAATTTAATCAAATTAACATTCCCTCTTAAGACTTTTTGAGAAGCCAAATTATTCATACCTCTAAATTTTCCTTGGTTATCACAAAGATGCCTGTGTTCTCTGGAAAATTTGAAAAAATAAGGAAATTTTTTAAATCATTTCAAGTATCAGTTGTTCTCCATTAGTTTCTTACACTTTTCACTGGGTCTTGTATAGCAGCAAAATTCAAAATTCTCCATAAAAATGTGAAATCTCTGCCTTATACTGAGAAGCACACTCAGGGTCACAACATTTTTTATTTTTTTTTTAGTGAAACCTTTAAAAATGTCAAGGGAGAGGGTGGAGAAAGGCATATTTGGAAAGTTTTCTCCTCTGTAATAATGGGCCTAACATTTCTGCATTGGCATTAATAAGACCACATTCTGGGTTCAGTTATAAATAGTTGATCAATGCTCAGCAAGCCCATCAATATCCTCATCATGAGAAATGGAAAGAAAACCCCAGGAGCACGTTAACAAACAATATTTTCTTTATACAGCATGATGTCTTTATATATACTCTGGAAATGTATGTCTTTCTTACACACATAAACATTGAATCTCTCCACCTAAGCATACCACAACCAGTTTTTGAGGAAGTCTTCTGGTGAATCACGCACTTTCACAGGTTTCACAAGTTTTTTTGTTTTGCTTTTCCCATTGGGGTATTCTGAATGTCTCTTCTTTTTTTTCTTTTTTTTTTTTTTAAGTAATCTGAATTTTAAAAAGTGTTCTGAAATATAGAGAAAGCCTAATTTCCACTTCTAAAAAGAAGTCAGAAGTTGCAGAATGGTAGCATGAGAAGAAGTTTTGTAGGGTGTTTTGCATTTATTTAAAAATATGAAAACTTGGAGTGGGAATGGGATCGTTTTTGTCTGAAGAAGTCTAAAGCTATTAATTAATTTATGTGAAATGTGAAATTATTTTTTTCTTAGAAATTAAGAAGTTTCCACAGGTATTTGTATTGTTTGTTTGCCAATTTAAGTTAGAGGCTCTGTTTGTTTTTTTTTGTTGTTGTTGTTTTGTTTTGTTTTGTTTGTTTGTTTGTTTGTTTTGCTTTTCTTCCAGTTAGTAGGAAGATATTATCATGGTTATTTTTTTTATCATGCAAGTAACAATGTTATTCACTATGGTAATTTTCAGGAAAAAAAAAAAAAAAATCCCCACATCCTGATTTATTATTTTCACACTGACTTACCTGGGCATTTTTCCAAGCATACCCAGAAAGGCAGGCATGGACACCGTTACTTCTGGAAAATGGTCACAGTACCTACTGCATCCTCATTAATACAGCAATTCCTTAACACAATGACAGATAAAAGAACTTTCCTTTTATTGAACTAAATGCTGGTTTTACATAAAATAGACTATAATTCAGAGTCTGTAATGTCTACCGAAAGGTTAGACTCGTTACCATCCAAATAGGCTGAGCTAATAAAAATTATATTTGTTACAATCCAAATAGATTAACCGGCCTTAAGGGCTTAGCTATGTATCACACTTTTCAATTTTCTTATAATTAAATTAACATAAAGCAGACTTGACAAATAAATGACTGTATCAGAAACAGTTAAGCTCTATTTAACCAAAATAACTGTTCTATTTACATATACAACAACCAGTGTCTATTTGGGGAGCTATAAGAAGCCTATCTAGTTAGCAAACTCTTGGGTGCCTACAGTCTGCTACCAGTTTTAATCCCTATGCTTCTGTGAATCACATATACCTTAAAAGAGTTTGTGGTTGAGCGTCTCAACTCCCTGTTGGTCCCTTCTCAAACAGATATCTCCTCTGATACCCTGTCACACCTAAATAATGGTCTTGAAAAGCTTCATATGCAGAGCTTAGCTTTATTCACTGAGAGTAGCCCTTTTGCCCATAAAGATTTCAGTGGGATTACTTATATTTTATGAAGCTAGGCATACATGTAAGTTTTTGCAGGACAACGATTTTAGTCTCTTCATCACCTTTTCCCTATCCATCCATACATCTGCTACCCGCATATCTAAGCTGAAATACGGTCTATGGTAATGTCTCTTGGATGACAGCAGTCTCACTCTTTAATAGTTTTAGCAGTTTGTTAATGAAGGCTGCATGGTTTATTCAGCAACACTGACCTTCCTAAAAACACCCTGTCTCTCCATAAACTATGTCTCTACCTATTAGCTTTCTGGCCTTCTTTTCCCTCTCTCTTCTATTCCACTGTAAATCTTGAAACCATAATATTCAGAACCTTAATTTTTACTCTGACTCTTACTTACATCTAAAAAGAAAGAAAGCAATACAAATACCACCCCAACTTGTAGTCTCCTCTGTGGTCACCCTTTTTGGGTGAAAGATCACAAGCATAACCTTAGTGGTTGGCAAGGACACAAATATTAGACAGTCGGTCACGATAGTCATTTTCCCTCTTGTTTCACTTGGGAGGGTGTGTATTAGTGTGTGTGTGTGGCAGGGAAAGGTTTTCCCTTGAGGAGACCACTTGGAAACCTTTCAACAGAAGTTTTGTTTCCCTTCCTGGTGTGAATTGTAGAAACATAATATGACCTGGCATCAAGAAAGAAGTTACGGAGAATATACCAGGTGTCTGCGACATAGGGCATATTGGACATGATCATGTTTTTTTAAGAGTTTTTTTATGTCTTGCTTTCACATAGCAAGTGAAATAATGAAACTGATGTGTAACCTGGTTTTGCACAAGCTCTGAAACTCTAGACGCTATGCTGTAATGTGTGTGTGGTTTGGCAAATGGTAAAGAGAATAGTTTCCATAAAGCCATGCAAAATCCACTTAAGTTTCTTAGGGCTTTGTGCTATAATTAACCGTTCTGAGAGTGCTATTGTCTGAGGACTGTGCCTTTAAGCCCTTTCTCCTCTCTGTAGGACCTCACTCCAAGTAGCGAAGTGCAAATGGAGTTGAGATCGGAAAGCTGGATACTTAAATGTTTCTTTTGCCACAGCTTTTCTGGTACCTGTTTTATGAACAATGGGCTGCCTATTGCAGAAATGATCAGTGTTGCATATCAGGTATTCTCCCTAAATTATGATTGTGCTGCCTAGATCTACACTATAAATATATCAATGTAAATCAGAGAAGTTTGCCTTAAAAAGAAAGAAAAGAAAAAAAAAGGAAATGGATACTATTTTTAAATTCAGCCCTAGAATCAGGTGGCATCACGCTGTTATGTTAAGAAGCTGAGTGGCGCTGGCTGAGAAGGAGGTCTAAGTGGCTGCATAACCTCCACACCCTGCAGCCAGCCTGATAATCAGGGACCTGTGCTCCAATGGCTGGGAAGGGAGCAAGGTGATGATTATTGTTTTACCGTAGACTTCCTCGGGGGCTAAATGAACTTTAGAAATTCAGTTCTCTAGAGTGTAGAACATGGCTTTCCCCTCTGCAGACTCCTAGTAGCCTTTCCACACAACTCTTGCAAGGGCCAATAGCAAGAAACAGGGCCAGCGCTGTTCAAACAAATACCCAGAAGGAGACCACGAGTGACACTAACAAACCCCATTGTACTGCAAATTATAGTTAATCCAGGATCAACCCAGATTGAGTGACTCAGTCCTATGAGACTGAGTACTGATAGTACAGCTCCTTAAGCCAAGATTCAAGGATTCGAGGTGTGTTTTTCATCTTTTCTTTTTTTTTTTTTTTCCTTCTCTATGTGTAAACTGAGATGTCCTTGCACAGTTTGTCTTCAGACTGCATTTAGATGACAGAGGATTCAGGGGAAGTGGCATCTCATGACAGTGTAAGGACTATTGTAGTACGGACATCTCAGAAGATGTTTTTTTTAACACTTCTTTCTTGCTTGCCAATACAGGATTTACAAGGCCAGGGGAAAACAAACAAACAAAAAAAGTGAAGGGGGGATGGGGGGAAGGCAGAAAAAAAAAAAAAAAAAAAAAAGCTATGGGAGGGGAGACTGTGAAACCATATATCTTTTGTTCTTCTCCAGGCTGAAATACATTGTTAACTCTTAACTGTTAACTCTTTAGGACTCACTGTTAACTCTTTAGGACTTATCGGACATTGTTTCCCTTACATGATACCCAACACTTATCTCTAAACTATCCCTGTTTCTCCACCTTCACCTTTGGTGAAGCCCAACAGTTTCTGAATTAAAAACAGAGCAGTATGGCATACACAAATTCAGAGTTGCTCAGTAGCTGTACTTTGACTTCTGAGGTATCCTCTATGCTCCCTTTTCCTCAGCTTTATGTATTAAAGCTTATTTTTAACTAAAGCTCTGATCCTAAGCTTCTTCACAGTCTCAACTAAGCTGTGTGATTCATGTTTCAAAGCCTAATATTTTAGCCTCAAAAGCAGGATGAAATACTGTCATTTGAGATTTTTAATGACTATGGAGTAGTACATGCTTTTTCAGCCTTTCCTCAAAGGTTCCAAATTAGAATAAAATGAATTTCCACAGCCTGTGTAAGCCAATAAAAAGAGTATAGCAAGAGGAGGATACAGAGCTTGAACAGAATGGCATGGTACCAGGATTTGAGCTGAGTGTGTAGTGTGTAATGATAAATTATGTACAAATATTATTACTATTATTATTGTGTACTATTATTCCATGCCAGTACTCTTTGTTGGTATGTCAGGCCAGAATGCAAAATTCTCCTATTTTGCCTTCCCTTTGCACAGTTGAAGTACTGGGGCTTATTTTGTGGAAATTTTGCCCCACAGTTTCCGTTTTCTGACTGGCAGGTAAATATGCTGTTATAGCCTTCTGCTCTTAATCTGTGGAGCCACCCAGCTCCTCTGCTGTGATGCTTTCCGTAGCATAATACTCATGTAGAGCTTTACAGCAGAGTGGTCTTAGTCGTGGAAACTTAGCTGGTAATCCAAAGCCCTTGAAACCAAAGTGCACTCTCCTGGTGGCCTCAGTGTGCTGCCAAGTTCTTCATTAGGATGTAGGCAGGAAAAAATATGCCAGAAATTTGGAGAGGATGCAAGAATGGGTGAAATGGGTCAGGGAAGTTGAAAGGAAAGGAAAAAAGAATGTGGAAGTCAGAGATTGTACTTAATAATATAGGTCCTTTGGAAATAAATTGCAGTAAGCACTGCACAGCAAGAGTATGGAGGTAGGCCTGCAGTGAGGATCTGTGGAAGGGATAGAGAACAACACAGTGTCACCTCCATTAAATATATATATAGAGAGAGAGAGAGATGAGACTTGCTCTGCACAAACTTGGAAGCTGAAAAAATGAAAAATATTCTAGACTTTCCAAGGTAAATTGGAGTCTATGGCAATCCTTCCTGTGGATTTCACTTTGTGTTCTTGTCTTTGTGGCACAACTCAGGAGTTACCTAATTACCCATCTCAGCATGGGTAGAGTTAAAGAGAGATGTCTTACTGTTTGGTGTCCTATCTCCAAAAACCTGAAGAATAGAATTTTTGATGATGCAGCAATCAAAGAATAAGAAGCTACATAGTGTGATGTAGTTACTTTTTGATGGGCTGTCCCAAGGAAAGAAAACCTGCAGCCAAAAGAGTAGTAGAGATCTGTTGTAATCATTTAACCACTTGGCTTGTCTTTTTTATAAACAAACATTAAAAAAAAAAAAAAAAAAAGTGAGGGAGAAATAATAGCTCTGTGAAGAAATGGCATCTAAAGCACATAAGTAATCAAAGACATTTGGTTTGCAGAGAATGTCCCTCTGAAGTTCAGGGAACACACAGTCCCACATCACTTAAGAAAATGAAACAGAATGGACGACCGGACCGTTGGTGTTCTTGAGTTCTGCCTCTGATGTAAGTGCAATTTGTGAGCCCACAATACCACGTTTATCATGTTGCTGGGGTGGCTAAAACTGAGTTTTCCCAGACTGTGGGCATTGGGTTTCTATGATCACCAATAAAATCATAAATACTCGATATGACAGAGTCAGTAAGGTAATCGTTGTTTTTTTGACATTGTAGCATGCTTTTTAACAACTGAACATTTTTCTTTACTGTGTTGTAAAGAGATAGGAGTCAAACTTAATGAAGGATGAAAAGATCTAGATTATTTTTTTTTAATTGCATGAAAACATAAGCATATCATGGTTCCAAGGAAAGAAAAAAAAACATGTGAATTATTTACTATGAGAAATTGAAAGAATAATACTAAGTCAAAATAATAAGTGCTATTCAAATGCAATAGAAGCCAAGTAGAAGGCGGGTACTTGCATTTTAAAAGTTATTGTATTCATGGCTTCATTTATTTTGGTGGTGATAGGATGTAAAGAACAAAATAAATTAGAACCAAAAATGGAAAAGATGGGATTAATATACCACAGGGCTGTGAATGATTTGTTTCTTTTCCCAGAATGCCCTTCTCCAGCTTATCTGAACACTTAGCTGTGTTTATTTCCATAAAGAATGCATTTTATTCTGAAGGAAGCTAGGATGTGCTTTTAAAAATAAAGCAAAAACTTTATTAAAATTCAAAATAAAAGTAAACAGAGATGATTTGGGAAGCTTTATTCATTTATTTGGGCAAACATTGCTAAAAACATTTAGGTGCACTGCATGTTTAAAAAGTAATAAATAGCTATTGTGCTTACTTCATAAACTTGTCAGAGTGTCTTCATTTTATTTTCCTGAACAAACTGAATTTCTGTACTGCTCATCCCCAGCCAGTTAATAAATACATCACCCTAAAAAGTGCTGTGGTATTAAATTTACAGCAGATAAAATATGGATGAAGTTGCTGTGCTTCAGGTACGTCAACTGTGATTTAATATCTCTGACTACCCTTATGAGGAGTAAAAGATTACTCCGCTGCTCCAACAGCAAGATACTGACCTTTGCTCCCAAGTAACAGCCACTCAGCAAATAGTACCAAATGAAGAAGTAGAATAACATATAGATTTGCCATAAGAAAAAATTGATCTAAATCCATATATCAAATCTGCTGATCAGAGCTCTGCAGAAAAGTACCTCATAATCTGTAGTGTGGAATTGCAAAAACTTTTGGTGGAAAAGAAACTGTGGGCTTTATTTTAAAGTAAAAGATTTATGGGGGCAAAGGGGTTAGGTGAGTTCTATGTCTGTACATGTGGTATATGGGGAGAGATATACATACATATATATATACATATATATATATATATATAATATACCTTGGGACGTCTTCAAGTATGAAAGCAACCATTGATCTATTAGATCATCAGCTAGTGGTTTAACAATCAATCTTACCCTCATTTTTTCTTTATTTCTTAAAAAAAAAAAAAATGGAGAAAAGTATAACGTTGTCAGAATTTCATTGGAACTGCTCTGTAAATGAAGGCAAAATTCCTCTGGGAATTCTCATAATAGTCTGATATAATTTGTGTCTGGAAAAAAATAAAAAATATTTTAAAAAAAGATATAAATGTGTAAAGGTGATAAAAATCCTCAAGAAGAAATGTTTGTTAGCAAAGAAAATAAATTCTTGTGATTTACATTTTGCCTTCAAAAATGGTGGGTGAGTGAAAGGGTGCTGCTCTGCACTTCAAAGCAAAAGCAAATGAAAATATTTCAACAACAAAGCCAAAATATGAAACAGACAAATCACTCTGCTGAGTACTTTTTAAACTGTGATGGCATGTGTTAAGAAAGTGACTTCTGTATATGTAATAAGGATTGAAAAGGTAATCTTTAAATGTGAAAGTACAGTAATAAACTTCCCTAATTAGTACTGATTAGTCTTACTTAAGGAGTTAGAATTTGATTAACAATGCTAAGATCAGTAGATTTACACCAGTATGAAACCAGTATGAAACCGGTACATCTGAGATTATCTCAGGCCATTAAAAAAGTAAATTATTTTAAAACCTTTTTTCTCTAAAACTTACAGTTTTAGCTTGATTTAATATTATTTATGCTATATATTTTGAGATATGTTCATATTATAACTGAATCTGTTTGTGTCCGTATAAATGAAAGCCTCATTAAATCCCCAGTTCCGTCAATGATACAATTTTTGATAGGTTGAGTTTGTTGTTTGTTTGTTGTTTTTTGTTTGTTTGTTTGTTTCTGAAAAGGTGATTTGCTTAGCATATCCAACAAAATTAACATGGTATTTGTTTCAAATACCTGCTGTGGTTATTTTATGAATGATAAGCCATGACCTCTAAGGATTATTGATGCACTTATATGAAAGCTGGATTTCTTTGCAACTGAAAATTAGAAAATAACGTGATTTTTAAAATGGGGAAGGGGTGACATTCATTTCAAGATTTTTGTTGGGGTTTTCCTTTCAGTTAAAACATACTCTTTGCTATTAAGATGTGCTGACTTGGTTAAACATGAATGTACAACCTGCCCATCCTAGTCCAGATGTTACTCATTCAAACAGACGTCAGCCCATAAACCTTTCTAAACAAGTGCTTTCTCCACTCTGATTGCACAATGGATTTGGTTGGGCAAGAAGGCAATTTGTTGAGTGACAGATGCTCAGGCTGCAGCAGTACCATGGGCACTCATAATGTCCTTGCAGAGCAGCTGCTCCTTGAGGATTTTATACTGTTTTCTTTGTGTTTGTAATCATAAATAAAAGGAAAATAATAATAATTTTTAAAATAATAAAAAAAAAACAACTTTATGCTTTCAGGGTTTAAAAATTCACACAGCAATGAGAACCAAGAGTTACAAGCAGGACGTAGAAAGTCAAAGCTGAAAATGTTCAAGTACCATGAACTTTTGATGGCACATCACTTCAAACAACATAAAAGTATTTTATTGGGCATTCCTGCCCTGTCTGAACTGGTAGCAGAGAGCAGGAACAGGAGGGATCACAGGAGACAGAGAGAGAACAAGAAAGAGGAAAGGATCATTGGCAGATAACCTGAGGGGCTCAATTTTTGCAAACTAAATGGGTATTTTCTAAAATTTATGGATGTTTTTCAGATACTATTTATCAGCATTTTCTTTTTTAACAAACAAGAAGAGACCAGACTTTTTTTTTAAAAAATGTGTTTTTATAAAAATAATAGTAAACAACAACATCTGCTGTCAATGCATTTTAGTCTGAACATTAGGATTTATCACTTGATGGCTCATTACAAAATGGATTTCAAATAAATTTGTGAATAGAGAGCTTCAGGAAACATGCTAGCACTCTAAAACAGAGGGAGGTAAGGTTGAGCAGCCCTTTTCAGGTATCCCTTTAATGTATCTGGCCAACAGAGCAGTATTTCTCCAGTACAACCAACACGGTGTCAGTGACATCATGCTGCATCCTACTGCAACATTCCTGAGCTCAGATGGCAGCAATATAAGTTCATCAAGCTGTTCCTTGAATGTCAGGAAGTATGAAACACCACAAATATTCATAGAAGTCAGATGAATATTTTTTTCTCATTGCTACTTGAGTGTCATTTCACATTGCTAATACCCAGCCACAATCCTAACCTCTCACTGGTGGTTAAGCCACAGACTGTGGTGCTCATATGCTGATCAGTAAAGCTGATATAAACAAAGGGTGACACTTCACCTTGAAATCTCATTTAATATGAAAATGGAGAGGACTAACACTGAGAAACTTGTGCTTTCTTGATGCCACAAACAAGATTTTTTTGGGGTGGACAGTTTTATTTGGACTGCCATACTAAATATGACCCAGCCTGGTAAGCACCCTCTCTCAGAGATCCAGGTGACATGAAAACCATCCCTGTTCTCCTTAGGAAACCTATTGAAGAAGGCACTTAACACTGAGAGAAAAAAAAAAAAAAAAAATCAAAGATCCCTAAAGCTGGCAGAAATGTTAGCTGCTTCCCTAGGCAGGCCAAATTTAGGAGATGTGACTTGCTGGCTAGACCCTGCTGCTCATCATGTCAAGTCAAACTTAAGAGCCACTGGCCAGGAAATATAATGCATTTATTGTTTTCCTGGTGCCTGCTGGTGCCTGCAGCCCTGTGGCTAACAGGGTTCAGTTTTTAAAACTATTTTGCATGTAAATAAGCACCTTAAATAAAATAAATTAAAAAAATAATCTAAAAGATTAAATAAAACAGTCAAGGATATTACTCTCTCAGCAATTGACATTTGATCCCTCCTAATATTCCTAGAGAGTATACTGGAGAATACTCCTTGGAAAGTATAGTACCAATCTAAAAGGCTCTGCTAGCATGCAGTGACTAAACAGATCAAGTCTGCTTTAAGACTTGCAGCTTTGTTATTGTTCTCCTAAAGTAACAGTGAATCTGATACTAAAAAGACGGTATCAACACAGTTTTCTAATTCTTAAAACTTCCCTGCAGTAGGGAAGGGACAGCGGGTGAATAGCTGAAGTGGTAAGATGGAGGAGCTGGGCATGGATTTTGTTCCTTTAGCAGTTATAAGAGAAACTGAGAAAGAATATTGTGATCAGAAACCTGGAAATCAGTCAGGGGCTTTGGGGCACACAGGAAAGTATATAGGAGAACATTAACATGGAGATGAAAAGAGCTATGGATTAGGAAGCAAAAAATAAAAGAAATAAAAGATCTTATGAGGGTTCAAGGACATCTTGAGGGGACAGCAGCAGTAAAAAACATGATACAGGCTGGAAAGTGCAAAAAGACAGCAGGGAAAAACTAGGTTTCTAAGAAGTAGCATTGGGAAATGCAGTATCAAACATAATATGGGTAGGAAGGTGCAAAAACCTATTTTGTGTGTTATAAGCAGGATCTGAGGAGTCAGAGTTGGAAAAGGGACTTTATCAGCAGACACTGTACAGCGTGCTCGCCAGCTCTGTGAGACCAGGCCACAGCCCCAAGGATGTGGAACCTCCTAATAAGCAGAGAAGAGGTCTGTGAAAAAAAAAAAAAATATATATATATATATATATATATATATATAACAAAAAGTTCCTGTTTTTCCTCCTACCTAGACTAGGTGCTCAGTGCTTCTTAGCCTGAAACTGCTTCCCTGTGTAAGGACATCACAGCTCAACATCCACAGGAGGCTGAAGACTTAACCCAATTCTTATCCAGCGAGGACTGTTTGATAGCAGTCTCCCTGATGGCTGAGAGCCAGTCTTCCCATGCAGTGCTAGGGGTCAGGATTGATTCTGCGGGCTGCTAAGGGCACCTGGGAGCCCTCTCATGCACCTGGGTTCAGCGGGGCATGTGAGCACTGGAATCCTCACAGAAGCAATCTGCTGATGCTGGATGGTGTCCTTAGAGAATAAATGCTGCTGGATCTTCCTTCACCTTCTTATTAGTATCAAATTATACCTGCAGCTGCCAAAGTGTTTTTTACTCTGGTCTGTCCCATTCTTAATTGGTTGCTGATATGTCTGTGAGTGTGTGTGTGTGTGTGCATGTACAAGAGATGAAAAAGCATATTCGTTTCCTTTTGAACATTGGGCCAAGAGACAAAATCAAAGAGAAAAAAAAAAAAAAAAAAGGTGGAGGAAGGATTGATAAGAATTTATTCACAGAAATATTCACAGAATGGCAAAAGGAGAGCAAATCCTACCATGAATAGATATTCATGGAGGTATTTTCACTGGGGAAGCTCCCCTGGCTATTCTAAAACTTTTATTTTATTTTTTATTTTTTTATATTTTTTTTTCTCCTGTAGTGTGACTGGAAAGGATAGAATTAAGTAGTTTCAAGAAGGAAAAGGAACATGAAGTAGTAGTTGGAGATGGGTGTTTTTGCTGTTACCACAACCAGGAAACCTCCGTAGGCTCTTTAAGCAGTCATTGGAGAATGTAGTGGGTGAGTTGTCAGAACAGGGGCCAGGACCAAGGTCTTCCCTGCCAGGCCATGAGTGCATCAGCAATTACAGAGCCTCTTTTTCTTTTTTTCCCTGACCCAGTGAATCTAAGATTCTTCCCTGTATGATGGCACGTCTCCAACAGCACACTGCGCAGGTTTGCTTGTAACTCGAGGATTATAGGGTTTGAAGGCTCTCTGGCAGAAGAGAGAAGTGATCCAGCAGAGCTGTGCTACTACCACCCCCATCCTACCACAGGAGCTCAGCTCTGGGGCTCTCTAATGGAAAAATACGTTGCTGTGAGAGGCACCTCAGAGTTACCTGCCACTCCTCCTCAGCATCTGCTCCCTAAGCATTGTCAGTCTCTGCTCAGCACCTTTTCACCCTCTTATGGTAACAGCAGTGGCTGGAAAGGTGATACAGGCCCCATCTACTGTCAGAGAAACTCCAATGTCCTGTTAGTATCTTCAGCCTTTGTAGCCTTTCTGCAGTCATCGGTGAGGAGCCTGATCCTTTGGAAAATGCTTCCCCTTATCTCCTGGGCAAGGGGAGACCGGCTGAATGAATGCCTGTGCATGTGCCCAGGTCTGACAGTTGTAACATGGGGTGGTGGCTCCAGGAAGGATAAAGCTCTTATATCAACCTGAGTCACCCCCTTACTCTTATGCACAGAGTAGGTACACTCTTTTTTACTAGTTAGAAGGTACAATTACACTTCTCAGTTGGTTCTAAAATATATCTTTATAGAGAACTGAAAAGACTTTGTGGTCAAATACAAAATAAATAAAATAAAATAAAATAAAATAACAAGACAAAAAATCTTACCAGTGTTGACCACATGCCTGAAAAGCTAACAACACTCAATATATAGTGCAGCACTTTGTCCTTTCCTTCTGTATTTTCAGTAAAAAAGACATAACTAAGAAACAGTGCTTAGCACTTTTATTTATTTATTTTCTTTCCAGTTTTTCACCCTTGATGTATCTCCTCAGACTGTGAGCAGGATACATTGTGCTTCATATTCCAAGTGCTGAGGCCTATCTATCAAAAGCTGACTGGAGTGGGTGGTGAAATACAGTAGGAGGTGGCTAGCTACACAGTTGTACTATTAAATTACTGTCTGTCCAAGGAGAGTAATCTCTTGTTTCAGCAGCAGGTACTACTACCAGAGACTGTAAAAACCTCAAGCACTCAGAAATAGGCTGTCATACAGAGCACCATAAATTACATCAGTCAAATATTCCATCATTCATTCACTCCGCAGTCTTACAGTGGGATGAATAGTCTGCTCAAGGGAAGAAAAAAAGAAGAAAAAAAAAAAGAAAAAAAAAAAAAAACAGCAACTTTCTGATTCCTTTTACTTTCTGGGAGGGTTTCAGAGGCTGCTTTCCTGTGAAATGTCTTAATTGACCATAAAATTTAATTTTCCATTTGCATAGCTGCAAGTTTCAGGGACCACACGGGTTGCTCCCCAAAATGCAGCAGAGGTACAGGATTTTCTTTTTCTCAAACTGCAGCTATTGTTATCCACCCTTTTATTAAGAAGTTTAAATAGTGCAGCATCAATGACTTCCTTTTCATCTTTGTGAAACAGAACATTTGACAGTAAGTTAAAATCCTAAATAAAATATGAAAGCTGCCAGCACATGCCAAAAGTCTCTCGGAGAGCATATATGAAAAGTTGCTCCTAAGACGCAAATGTCACTAATACCATATGAAAATTGCAAAAAGGTATATGAAAGTCACTAATGTGACATGAAAGAACAAAAGTCTTCAAATTATATGAAAGTTGCTGTTCCAATATGTTACCCTTACTGTTCTAGTTACTTTGTATCCTATCTTATTAGCAACTTTCATTTCAAACTAATCTTTGATAAAAGTCTTATTATATTAACAGTTTTCCTTAAATATCAGAAAATTGTATTTCCAGTTGCACCGAGTGAAGTATGACCTCATTAGCAGACTTTTGTATCAGGGTGCGGGTTTTTTAGTCTCTTACCTACGGGAATGGCATGCATTCCTGCAGCCTCATACTCTCCTTGCTTTGTCTTTATAAATGTACATACAGACTCTGCTTCACATGAAAGGTTAAGAGGAGACTCAGAGTAGGTTGTTGAATAAAGATTTCCATCACCTGAACACTCTCAGTCCACACCACTAGCTACAGAGCTGTCTAAAAATACCAATACTATGTTTAGGAGAAGCCATGATCTTTAGAAAACCCTATCCAAAGGAGAGCCTGAGACCACAGTGAGATTCACTGCAATGTTCTCCTTTCAGTGAAGAGCTCTGGTGCAGGGTTTAAAAGCATATCTAGGCAGGCTGGTATGCACTTGGATTAATCCTGTAAATAAAATATTCTGTAAATCCCTGCCTCTGCCACCAAAGATGAGTGTCTTTGTAGGCCCCCTGAATGACAGTTGAGACCTCATGAATGTGTAAGAGCAGGACAGAACAAAGCAGATCTCAGGGTTATCTAGTGAAAGGTATTCCTACCATGGCAGGACAGTTGAAACTAGAAGATCTTTAAGGTCCCTTCTTGGAACTAGATGATCTTCAAGGTCCCTTCTAACCTAAACCATTCTGTGGTTCTGATTCTATGATGCTATGATTCATACTTAGGAGCTAATTCTGGTCTCTACCGTAACCCATGAAAGAGCTAAAGCTGAAATAATCTAGAACATGGACATAGTAGACTTTGGGCATAGTAGACTTAGGGCCTTATGCATCCACTGATTTGGAATGTCTTTTTATCAGCCAGGTGTCTTATTTCTTCTTTTCCTTTTGAAATCTGTGAAGGTGATGAAATGAATTGTATTGCTAGTTCTAGCTGCTGAACTCCTGTATTTCTTGCATGTAACTTTTGCAAGCAAAACACCAGGTCAGGCATGCTATGAGAGGGTCAGGATGCTAATAGGAGATGAAAACATGAATAGATGACAAACATTTGTAGTGCAGATTTCCTGCCTCCATATGTATGCCAGATCTGAACCCTGTAGACGGTGAGGGTGTGTCTGTATTCCCCTGTGTTGCAGTTCTCAGTCTATATGATTAGTTTGCAAAAGAGTACCTTCCACAGGTAAAATAGCCATTGAATATCACAAGATAAAGCTCTGTCCTAAGATGCACGAAAACAATGCATTGAGTGACATTAAACATTGCATCCTATTAACAGTTTCCCCTTATATTTGATTTGAATAATAGGAAACTGCAATTAAACACTATAAATGCACTAGTTACATATCAGGTGACTGTTCCTAAGCAAGAACCTGTAATTTGCCTCCAACAGACCCTTCTTCTTTGATTATTGGTCAGAAGATAATGCAGTTTGCACATCTAATAAGTTTGGATTTACTGCTAAAAGATGAAGTTATTATAACATTCTGTATTTAAAATAATAATAATAAAAAAACTTTGAAGCTAATAATCAAAAGATTATAAAAAGGATATCTTTTAATTAATTTCAAACCCTGGATTGAGTATTAAATAGAAACATGAAAGAAAGATTTCCAATTGGAAGGGCTGGTAACTGAAGAATCTCCACTCTCTTGAGGATTACCATTTAATTTTAAACATTGATTTAAAATAAATGATGGTACAGTCCCCAAGGAAAGATGTATTTCAGTTGTAAACATAAGAGTGATGTATAATAAATGAAATATATAACATTCTCCTTGAGGAATTTTCTTACTTTATTGTGCAATCATGCTATGGGAATTATTTATACACTTTAACTTGAGTCTCAGACAAAAGCTATCAGGTATCTTTCTGTAATCAGCTTTTCCTTTATTTATATACCTGTATTTACATTTTTGAAAATCTGTCTGTGATATCAGTTCTTCTATCACCAGCACTTGGGAGGGTGTGTGATAGATTAGAAAGATTTACTCGGGATTACCGTTTGAATGACGAGGGTCTCATACCAGTCCCGACCAAGTATCTCACATTACAGGAAGCCTCATAGCTCCTCAACCTCACAGCCAGTTTCCTTGCTTATTTCATTACAGCCCATGCAGCCTTTCTCATTCATAACTGTTTTTGTCAGCTCTTTGCTCTGTTGCAGTGCTCCTGTTTTCTGATTTCTCCTTTCTAAATATTAAGATATATTATACCCTAGTTCTAGGAGAAGCAGCTTTTCCACTTCATTTGTTTTGTGTCCTGTCAGCATCTAGGTGAACACAATAATTAATTATGAATAGTTTTTTAAGTACTTCTAGGGAATCTGCTTTTTCTAGGTGTTTCATTTTCTCTATTTCCATTCCATCATACATATACATATTTAGCAAAAGTGTGACTAACAAGTTTATCAGATAAAAATTTGTCTTAAGCAATTTTCTTTGTAGGGAAAACATATGGATGCCCCACTGACTCAGCTCTGGAGATCTGTTTCTAAGGTTTCAGGGTTTATACTAATCCAGCTAAAGGACAAAGACATTTTCAGTGACCTAGCTGTCCAGTCAAGACTATGACTGCTGATTTCTGAAATTTCACCTTTCCTGAGAGCTTCTTGTCTCTGAGTGTGAAAAGACCAACACACCAAGAGTTAGTTGACACACAGCTCAGGAGGCATTTTGGAAAACAAAACAGGTATTTCTTAATAGGGTCTGATGGTTCCTGTGAGATACGTACCTAGGAAAATGTTAATGTACATTTAGCTGGATGATATCTAAATACTCTTGATTCCTCATCCTGTTTTGTAAAAGAAAAAAATACATATAATTGCAGTTTACAGAAGACTACTTGTCTTTTTTCTTTTTTTTTTTTTTGGGGGGGGGGGATATTCCTGTTGTCTTTATAGAGCATTACTGGGTAGAAGTTCATTGTAACTAAATTTAAGTTGACACAGTGCAATGGAAGGTAACAAAAGAGATAGAAGATAGAGTGTATTTCCTAATTAATTACTATATTAATAAAATAATTATAGTTGTGACATATTACTCAAGGATTAGTCATGTCTCCCCATGCACACAAAGCTGCATGCAGAGAGTTTCTTTCCTGGAGTTCATCCTGCATGATGGGCTTTTGTGTACTTTGTAATTTTGCCTGCATGGAGTACTCAGTGGTGCAAACAATGTGGGTAAAACACACAAATCTTCTTATTCTACTCTCCACACTTAGACCACTACACAACAGTACTTTACATAGTAAAATGTGATGCTGTGTGAAATATGGAGACCACTTGAGCAAAGGAATTTACCCTGAGCGTGTGGGTGGAAATAGAATTTAGTGGAGCACAGGCTGCAGACCCTCAGTGTTTGCTTACCTGAAGGTTGTAGCACTCCTGGAAGTAAAGTGTTGCTTTTGAGGAAACATTTACTGACCTGCTTTTTCAGATTTTCTGTTGGCTTGATGACAGTCATGTTGGCAGAGTCATTCCCTTAAAGATGAGACATGGCTTTCATACAATGCCTTCAGCAGGCACTAGGTAATCCTCCTTTTTTGGGTTGGTTTCTAACACTTTAAGGGAAGAAAAAAAAAGTTATGATTTTTGTCCCTCCTCTGAATGGAGTTTCAAGCAAGTGCACTAACATTAGCCATTCAAAAATCTGTAGATTTGGTGCATTGAATGAGCCAGATTCCTGGGCTGATCAGGGGAGTCAATCAAATGATCAAAGATCCCGTGTAGACTTGAAGTCTCATCTTGGTGAAAGAATTACAGCTTTCAATTCCTGCTATAGGAGCTGGATGATAGATTGTTGATAAATTTGGCATGTCTCCCTAGCCTCAATGAGAGAGTACCTGCCATCTCTTCTCCGGAGGTCAATTAAACTCTTTAAAAATTGGTCAGACACTCAAACCTTGGCTCTCTGAGACACAACGCTATTCAACATCCCCTGGACCAATCATCCAAGAGACACCGGATACAGTGTCAGGCACTGATACCCTTCAAAGAGGTAGGAAGGGCCAGTAACCTGACCTGAGGCAGGTGAAGAAAGCAAACTTACCTCTATATGCCAAATGCATGGCCTTTTGAACACTGAAAGTTGGCAGATTTGTACTTGAAAGTCCATTCAGAGGAGGTGCATAGAGGTGTGAACCTCTCTTCCCAGTCATGTTTCTGAAGTGGCTGAGTCCCCGGCCCAGCATCACTGAAATCAGAACAAAAGGAGTGGTCTGGAGGTTATGAGACCTACTGGTTCAGCACATCTTCAATGGCCTGGCCCCCAGCTGGGGTTTCCTGATCATCTTCTCCTAGGAAGCCTCCAGGAGAGGGCAGCAATGGATCTGCTGGCTACTTCTGCTAGTGATGAAGCTGTGTCCCCCTACCACCCCGCTGCACACACACCTTTTCTCCATTGGGTGCCAAATGGGTGTAACAAGTCACTGCTTTTGCCTGAGGGCTTACTCAAGCCAACTGGTCTTTTCATTACTAGTTAATCATTATGGGAGAGTTTTTTCCAAGGGTAGTTAGGATTACTGCTCAGTGGTTTCTGTTTTAAAACAAGCAGTATACAACAGTAAATACTGTGCTGTAACTTAGATGTCCCTGAGTTTCATGACAGTAGTGCATGCAAGTCTGCTTTTTATACTGCAGTCAGTACAAAGATGTTCACCAATGGTATATGAGCACCAAAACTTCATAGTTACAGTTCCCACAAGATTTTTTTATTTTTTTTCCCTATATCAGAGGGAACCTTTGCCAAAGAATAATAAAAAGCAAAGAAGGATGTTTCCCCAGCACCATTTAATTATTTTCTCTTTCTTTTTCAGAAAACATTTGCCTTATTGTTACCTCAAAAAGCATTCTAACCTTAAAAGTATATATTAAAAAAAAAAAAACTATAGTTAGCAACATTTTAAGAGCAAAGCATTAATTACCATTAGCTTACTTTAAGTAAAACATTGTTGAAGTTATGTCAGATAAATCACATTATTGTGATAGAATGAGACACTTTAAGTTCACAACAACAATAAGTGCACCTTAAAACCTAAAATTCTAGACTGGAGACTGAGTCAGGCAGAAATATTTCTACAGTTTCATTTTAAAATTTGTCCCATTTCTGATAGTAAAAAATATTTCAACAGTGAAATGTGTCTTGTATCTGCTCATTTTGCATAAGATAGTCCAAAATATTTGCCATCTTAATGATTACA
>NC_045559.1:141652387-141722387 GCF_009819795.1 Aythya fuligula
GCACGAGCATAAAGTAAACCACTGTGTCAAGACCACATAAATGTATATGAGCTGAGTCTATGTCTCCCACACACATGTAAAGCAGCTCCACATGCTGAGCAGAATGCCCAGTGTTGGCTGCACAGGGTGGGAGCAAAGTAGGAAAACAGTGAGCAAGTTCATTTCCCTGCTTGTGTGTTGCAAATCATTCCTGAACCAAAGCCATCACTCAAGCTTTTCAGATCTCACCTGGCCTTACCACTGGTTGCAAGACTGAAGCAGTACCTAGGACATTAGATACAAGGTAAGGGAATGACTACAAATCTTCCCCTCTCAAAAAGCCTCCAAATACTTCTTACAGCCCCTACCAGCACACAATGTCATGTGTTTTTCATCCTGACGTCAAGGTCACCTAAGGCAGTTGTGACTGTGAAGGAACAAATGCAAATGACTCCTCTCACCAGACGCTCCAGAAGGGAGTCTGAAACATCCAAGGAGTGATCTGAAGTAGTACCACCATCCAGAGCCTTGAACAAGCACTTCTATCAGCAAACCTAGGTTCTATTCTAATCTGCCAGGCTTCCCTCATTATTGCATTTTCATAGCTGTTTTTCACAGCTTTAAAGCAGACCCTCCTCTTCCCTTCTTCTGTTTCTCTGATGACATAAAACACAGTAAGAGGTAGGTCAGTGCAGAACAAAGCTTGAAAACAAATCTGGCAGGCACAAAAGAGAGCAGCATAATAATTTTTGTATCCATCAGCTCATTGCATCCTAGCCACTGCACAACCACCGTAGTGCAGCTTTCAGTCACTGCCAACAGTGGGCCAAAATCGAACTACTAATTCAATTGCCTCCTAATTTTGGGAAGGTCACACAGACATGGGTTGGCTGTTAATTTGGGGGCAGAATGATCTCCTACAAGCTTCTTTGAGCAGTGTCCCAAAGCTCATGTTGCCCATTTCATCAGTTTACTGTCACCTTGTACTCAAAAATGCTCAGTCTCAATGTATCATTCAATTCAAGCTTAAATCTGTCCTTTTCAGGGCAGAGTCTTCTGAAATAACAGAAAATCCTCATCTAACAACCTCCTCCAGCCATCTCAAAATTTCAGTAGTAATCTTAGCCAGAGATGAAATAGAAGCAGGTTCAGTCCCCTGGGATTAAAATACTCCTTATCACCTTACTAGCTCAGCCTCGATCAAATTTGGCTCACTTTGGTCTTTTCTTCTGATCTCTTCTGTTTGTGAAGAATTCTTTTCTTCCAAGGGTAAAGGGAGGCAGTAGACAGAAGAGCTTTCACATGTTTGTTCTTCAGTTATAGCAATAACTCTTATTTCTCTTATTATAGTAATAACTCTTGTTTCTGAAAGCATGTATCACTAAGAAAAAAGTGACAGTTTTCAATAGTCACAAAACTCACCCTGCCTTAATGTGATTTTTCAGGAAGAATTTTTCCAAGTATAAATAAGAACTTATTCAATGCATTTTTGTTTATTACTAGTCAGATTCTTTCTCTAAAAAAAAATAAATAATAAATAAAATTAAAATTAAAAAAAAAGTCACCGTAACACCTTGATTGCGTTACTATTTCATATTTGCTTGTATAAATAAACCTGATGTTTTACTGCAAAAGAGGCAGCTATTTTAAAGATGGCAAAATGTCAGCTCTTGGATGGTTGGTTTCATTTAACAGGGCTCCACATGAATTTATGAACTGTTCCATAACGTCTTCTGCTTGCACCAAATGGCAGACTTTAGGCAGAAACCCAATGTATGTTTAGCTAATGTATAACAAACAGAGTATTTACATGGTCAGTGGACCCTATTAGGTATTAAGAATGGCCTCTTTCTAAATTTACAGTTAATTCCCTTCCACAACAATCTAAATAAAGTGTTTCTCAAAGACAGCTAAGAAAATGTGTGCATCTATGCATGCATGTCTTTCATTTTAAAATGTCTTTAACAAACTTCTGACAGTTATCTTATTTTCTTTTACTGTGAAGGTGACAATGTAGTTTAAGATATTGTTTCCTGACTTTAAAGGTGCCTTGTGGTTTTTAAGGATATTTCAGCAGCTAAAGGAATTCTACTGCAGACACAGTGTACCATACATTTCTTAAGCAATAAATGGCAAGCAGGGTGGTGCTGAATAAGCATGCTTATATGGAATTTCTCTTTGAAAAGCCCACTAGTTAGGCCCTATAACACTTCAGTTGATATTTCTACAGTGCAAACACGATAGTGGAAATTAAGTTGCCCCAGCAAATTCAGTTTAGGAGAAATTTGTTATGAATAAAATGCTGCTGCTGGCCTTAGAACATTGAATTTATCCACCAAATAATATCTTAGAAATACCACTTCAGAAGAAATCAGCTCTAAATAATTGATAAATTTGGTTTGTTTAGAAACCTTTTGACCCCTGTAATAGAAAGTAAAAACACATTTCAGTTATTAAAGTCACATATATTCCCTCTGGTAGGGGAAGCTTTTAATTTTAAGCTGGTCTCTGTTGGGGCCATTTGATAAAGCTTGGAAAAACCTTTTCAACTGCTGCTGGTGGATTTGGGTCAACTTCCCTTGGGAAAATGGCAAAAGATAAATTTGTAGCTTTTCATAACACATAAGAAAACTTCAGAGATTTTAAACATCAAGAACTATTGGAACTGAAAGACAGAGTTTCTCTTTTGTTTCTCCCCCTCCTCCTCCTGCTCCTTCTTCTCCTTTCATTCCAAAAAGAACTTTAAATACCCTTGTTGTTTTAAATTTATTTTCTATGCTTTTTTTTTTTTTTGAACTGCAGAGGTTAGAATGTTTTGGCCTCTCTAACGACAGTGCTAGTGGTCCTTATTAACATAAGATTTATTTAGAGATAAAAAACATCATTATGCAGTTTTTGTTTCCAATTGGATCCTTTTCGTTGCACTGTTTTCAAAGCCAAGAGCAAAATAAAACATTCCCTATCATGGTTTGTTTGCGTTGGTTTTTTTTTTGGTGTTGTTGTTTTTTTTAATACAGTTCTTAAACTTGTCTTCAGTCACTGTTATGAGATCTTTATGTACACAAATATAAGTTGGTCTCATTTCCCCAAGACAGTAATCACTGCTTATCAATGAGGGCCCTAATTCACCTGGGACTACCAAAATGCATCTAACCTTGCCATACTGCTATTTCATGAGCGAAAAATGAAAAAGCGTGACAGAAAAGAAACATATTTATTGCTTATGATTTAAAAAAAAAAAAAAAAAAAAAAAACTTGAATATTTAAGTAAGCATTTGTGCATAGAGCAAATACTTGAAAGGCAAAAAAGCAGATTGTGCTTCCCCCAGACTTCAGACCTGCAGGGATCTCTGCTTACATTTGGTATGGTTGCTGCTGTTCCACATATCTTCAGGATTTACTTCTGAGAAGTACCACCTGCAGTCATTGTGATGCACATCCATTTCTATAGATTCATCTGAGACTAACAGATTCATTTCACATAAACTGCTGAATGCCCATCATTCAACAAAAGCAACTTTCGTTCACCAGTAGTCTGGATTGATCTGGAACCAACACCCTAGAAGATAAAATCTGTGCATTTTCTTATAGTCTCTCTAGACTCTTTATTTGTTGTCATAAGCCAACAAATGATGTCCTGGGATACACTGATGAACTAAGAAAAATGCTAGGATGGTAGATACCTCTGGTAAGTTGAGTCCCTGCTTCTGAATTTCATGCTGAATGTGGCATTTACACTTTCAAAATTATAGATGTCATTAGATGAGTTTTTGAAAACAGGGCTGCTCACTTTACAATACCTTACACACAATCTGTGAAGAGTGCACAGCAACAAAATGAATAAGCAAAGTTTTCTTCATAGTAAACTAGCCTTACCAGAGCAGCAAATTGTTTCTTTTTCCCGTTTCATGCTTGGATGCTATTCCCAGTGTAAGACACTCTATTGCACAGACTCAGTGGTAAATTATTAAAAGGGTCTCTACTGGGTATCCGTTCGTGCAGCCACAAATTATGTGTTCATGTACCTATGCCTATTCTTGGCAGGTGCAGTTCCTCTGTGAGTACTTTAGTAATTCAAACACCTGCATTTTTTTCATTATGTTAAGTCTGTTCTTCAAACAGTTGCACCTACACCCCATTAGCACCCACACAGGGAGGCCAACCCTTGGTAATTTATGTTGTGAGGGGATTGCTTTCTTGGGCAAGAAAGAAAGGAATACAGGAAGCTAGGCTGTGATTTTACAGCCCCTCTGTTCCAGCTTCCCAAATAAACACACATAACACACATCTTCGTGGTCACTTGGCCCACTTGGAACAGTATGAGCAAACTGGGCTGCTTTGTATTTACTGTACATTACATGTTCACACAGGAAATGAGTGAGGAGCAGTCAGTGTGTAAAATGGTAACAGAATAGTTCATAGTATTTTCCTTATGCAGCAAAGTCTTGGAAGGATGTCTTTAGCATGGGATTTTTATTTTTATTTATTTTTATTTTATCATTTATTCCTCCTGACACTCTTGGTCCAATGTCTAATGTTTGGGTTGCACCAAACTGATGTAGGCTGTTTTTCATCATTTACTTCAGACAAAGTCTCACAACTCAGCACAAACTATGACATATAGGCATGCTTTCCTTGTTGAAGTGTACTATTTAATTCTATCTAATAGTACACTTTGCTCTGAAGTTTTCACCCAGTTGCACTTGGTCTCCTAGAAATGTAGGTGACAACCTTATTTTGTCTTTTATTTGACTGTGGCCTGATGCTACAGGCATTTAGCATCTCCACTTCTCTTTTCCTTTCCTCATTTTTTTCTTTACTTCACCACTCTCTTCCCTTTTTTTTTATTTTGCATTTTTTGTTGGTTTGTTTGTTTGTTCTTCTTCCTGTATTCTTATTCATCTTTCTCTTTCACCCACCTTATCATAACCTCCAGTACATATACAGCTGCTGACTGATCCCTCATCCCTAAAGATTGCTAGCAGTATCTTCCCACACGTGTGCACCAGCACATATTCACCTGCAAGAAGACTTCTCACTTCTTTCTTCATTTGAATCCCTGAAATATAGTCTTCTGGCCAAAACAATTGGCTGTTTACATTGATTTTAAAGGAAGGAGCCAACATATGCAAAGTGCAATCATTACAGTAACTTGGAGTCATTAACTAGAAGTCAAATCACCACATAATCAAAAACACTGATATAGTTTATGTTTAGAACCTAAATATCAGTACAAACTTCTGCAAATTGATTGCTCAATAGCAAAAACTTCAAAGTCACAAGAGAGTGGAACAGCTCTCAGTTGGGGGAAAAAAAAAAAAAAAAGGAATCTTGCAATTATTTTTTCAACAAACAGTTCTTGCTAAATAAGTGTAGGGGCAAAAGGCAATCAAGTTCAGATAGGCAGTGTCTGACCGTGGCAATTTTTGGAAATAATTTCACAGAATTGTTTTTTAGAACAGTGAAAAGTAGTGAGAAAAGAGCTATGTGGTTAAGAACAGAAATCATTGAGTACATTTACGTATTTCACATGCTTGATAAAGAGTTTCTGTCTATTGAGTAGCAAAAGAAGAAAGCCACAGAAGGATAACTCCTGAATACTGTTGACCATTTTCCACAGAAAATCTAACAATTGCAAATGAAAAACACAAAATAGATCTACCTACTGGTAGATCTCCTGGAATAACTCCAGCTGAATAGACACCAGAAAAGGCAGAATTATCCAGAGCATAAAAATGTTGTAGCACCATAATAAGAAAATAACCACTTTGCTTGGTCTCTGTGTAAAGAAAACCACTGTGTAGCTTAAAGCAAGAAAACAGAAATGGTAGCCATTATCCCTCATGCTTCTCTACATAATTTGAAAACAGAATCCAAGATGTCTTATCAGAAATAAAACACCTGACAACAAAATCAGCAGTAAATACTGTAAAGCAAATGCAAACAAAGCACTGAAACCTCATGAGATCCATGATCATGTCAGCCTAATGTTGGAACAGATTTATTTGAATCAAATGGGAAGGATTACCTCTTGTAATGATTATTTCTTGAGTATTTTTTAAATTGAGCTGTTGAACAACCCATTGATGCAACAATGTAATGACACATTGAAAATCACAGTTTGCTCATCACAGGATTCCAGATGAGTTAATAGCAGATAATTGCACACATTTCACAAGCATCTCATTTCAACAGTTCTCTTTGATATTTCAATTTTAGCACACCTTGTAAGCTCTGGCTATGTACAGCCAAGCGTGTTGGGAAAAGACAATTTCTAAAGAGAAATGAACTTAAGATTTAAAGAAGCCCAAAACTCAGCAACCTAACCAAAAAGCATATATTTTCTACATTAGAACATTTTGATCAGAAAGGCATAAATATTATTGTCAAAATCTAACAAGCTTTCTGGAAAAAAAAAAAAAAAGAAGAAAAAAAAAAAAAGAAGAAAAAAAAAAAGATAACAACTAACCTTTATAGTAAAAGATAAGATGTGTTGATTTCAAAAAGTATGTATAAACTGTATAAACTGAAAGAAGGAAACCTGGGGACAAGAATGTCATAACATCTGCGTTAGCAGTAGAACATTACTGTCAGGAGTTGCATCATCAAGACCAAGACTATGCACCATTACTAACTTTGAGTGTTTGTATTTCTGGTGAAACATAAGCCCTTAAAGAGCTCTCTAATTCTCTCACTTAGAGTTAACACAGGTGCACTCTTCTACAACTCATTAACTTGGTCTACTTTCTAGAAGAAAAAAGATAATTCTGGAGCATAAAGTATTTCAAAGCTGCCTGGCGGAGAAGGACCTGGGAGTATTGGTTGATAGTCAGCTGAATATGAGCCAGCAGTGTGCTCAGGTGGCCAAGAAGGCCAACAGCATCCTGGATTGTATAAGAACCAGTGTGGCCAGCAGGGCTAGGGAGGTGATTGTCCCCCTGTACTCGGCTCTGGTGAGGCTGCACCTCGAGTACTGTGTTCAGTTTTGGGCCCCTCACTACAAGAAGGACATCGAGGTGCTCGAGCGAGTCCAGAGAAGGGCGACGAAGCTGGTGAGGGATCTGGAGAACAAGTCCTACGAGGAGCAGCTGAGGGAGCTGGGCTTGTTCAGCCTGGAGAAGAGGAGGCTCAGGGGCGACCTTATCGCTCTTTATAAGTACATTAAAGGAGGCTGTAGCGAGGTGGGGGTTGGTCTATTCTCCCATGTGCCAGGACAAGGGGGAATGGGCTAAAATTGCTCCAGGGGTGTTTTAGGTTGGATATTAGGAAGAACTTCTTTACTGAGAGGGTTGTGAGGCATTGGAATGGGCAGCCCAGGGAAGTGGTAGAGTCACCATCCCTGGAGGTTTTTAAAAGATGTTTAGATGTCGAACTTAGCGATATGGTTTAAGTGGAAGACTTGTTAGTGTTAGGTCAGAGGTTGGACTCGATGATCTTGAAGTCTCTTCCAACCTAGACAATTCTGTGATTCTGTGATTCTGTGATTAAAGTAAACACAACAAAAAAGCTTCCCTTCAATCAGTTAAATATCATCTAGACTCACCAGCAGGACCTTACAGCAGAAGTAAAACACAGTAAAATATGTGTACATGCTATGTCAGAGTTCAAATTCATTTTGGCAACTGCTTTTACCATAGGAAAAGGAATTATTTGGGGAACAAAAGAGAGAAAATGATTTGAATGATAGTTACTGACAGTTATCCTGAATTCCATGTGAGACATTTCTATTCATGTGTGTGTTATTCATGTGTCACAAGTTGATAATGTCTTCATTTCAGCTAGTTTCATTACTTGCATTTCATTTCCAAAAGAGTGGTGATACAGATCTCATGGTATCCACTGCAATTAGTAAAATTGATTTCTGCCCTGTTTATATCCACAGAGAGGCTGAGCTATCCTCTGAGCAGCATGGCTTCTGAGCCTCTGCCCTGGTGCCAGTGTCTCTGGCTGTATGTCTTTTTAATTGTCAGTAAGAGGTGGGGTAATCACCAAAGCCTAAGTTTATCTGCTGAATGCCAAGCTAACATGTGCTGCTGAGTGTCAATGTGGCTGGGGGTTTGCAGTGCATTCATAGTCCTCTCCCTGCTGGAAGCAAATAGCAAGTAGGAGGAGGCATGTTCCTGTAAGGCTTGGTGCAGTGCTTAGTGCCTCCCCATGTTGCAGAAGACCATCTTCGCTGGAAATCTTTTACAAATGCGTTTAGTCATTAGAAACTCAGTTCACATTTTTGTATTACCAGGAATCTCCCTTGAAAGCTACCATAATAAAGGACTGGAGAAGCTAGTCTATTTGCTCAAATGTAGATACAAGGACCTTTATACCATATAGGGAGAAAGATTTCTACATTAGGTTAAAAACATTTTAAGGTATATGCATGAGTCTTTGAACTGCTACTATTCTGGAGTGAAATGAAGTGAAGCTGGCAGGAATCACGTCAACTTTACTCATCATCTGCCAAGTTTCTGAGAGTGTATTTCATTTAAGAAACCTCTGTGAAGGTTCAAAAAATCCCATAAATCTGAAGTCATGAGAAATTCTGAAAGCAGAATATGATTTACCTCTGAATTGGTATAAAACTAAAGCCTGAAATGTTTCTAAACTAGAAATTTATTCCTCATATATCTCTAGTTATGAGAAGGTTTGGTTAAAGCTGAATATGGCCTTCTTGACACGTGGTACTCTCCAAAATCTGATAGTTGGGAGTTCTAGATAAAGTTGATACCTGAGCATACTTAGACGTATAGGCCTTTGCTTAAACAGTGAAGATGCATGTTCCAGAGCAAATAATATTCTTCCATAATGTTCTGAGAAGGATGTATCCATATGAATAATAAAATGAGTATGCAACACAAACCACATTAATGATATGGATTGTGAAGCTGCCATGGGATCTGTGCAATTCTTCAAAATTCTTAAATAGTGTAGTGTTTTTTTTCAATCAAAGAATTGCATACATGAACCAAGACTGGCTTTAGTGCATAATACATGTTATTTCCAAATACAAGAGCTTATGACACTCCAGGCTCATAAACTGTTACATTAAAATCATTAATTGGACTGTAAAATCAAGCATTTAGGACTAACATACCAGCATTTTAGGTCTATGTGCTAACCTCCTCTTACTCTGATACATCCACCTGGAATATTGATGTAGACAGGCAAATGGGAAAATGCAGTATGATCATATGTAGCACACATTTACACCAGAGTGCATTCGCATAAAGGGGAATGAATTAAGGTTCAGAGACATTTCATATCTCTCAAGTACCATCTATTGCAGCATCAGAAAAGCTGATTTAAAGTTGACTTTGTTGTAAATTATTTTAGCACTCCTTTTTCTGTATTTCCAGTATCATAAGTTACACGTGAGTCCTGAACCTGCTGTGGTGCAGGTCACATTGCTATTGGAAATGCTACCAAGAACTATGCACATTAGCTGAGCTTGCCTTACTCTTATTTCCTGAGCTAAGGATTTAAGGGGGTGGTTTGGGGATGGAAGCAGCTCATTGGGAACTTTTCTTAATGGAGTCTAAATGGAGTAAGGCCACACTTGTTCTCTTTTTCACCTGCCTGTTCATTTTCATTGGTTCTGCTGACCCAGTGTGCCAGTGTGGCTCTTGGTCATGGCAGTACCAGTCCTCACAGTCGTGGCAGTGCTCAGTCTGGCCTGCAGCCTGGAGCCCACCAGGGTTTTCCCAAGAGATAAATATAAGAGAAGGCTAATGGCAATTTTTGTCACTTTGCATCCTAAAAGGAATTTCATGGGACAAAGAGAAGACACTTCTGTGGCCTGAGGGGATTTCCTCTGCTGAATATCAAACACCTTCTACAAACAACAGAAATGTGAGAGACTCTCAAAAGAAAAGGTCACAGGGATTTTCTATAATAGAAAGGCTTTAGCGGCCTGAATACAGGGTGTTGTGACCAGCTGCCCCTACAATGAATCAGAGAATATCTTGGTGAGGAGCTCCCTCAGAATACTTGTCTGCTATTTTGAGTAGTCATTAATTTGGGGATAGTAACTGGAATTGTCCGACTTTGAGTCACGGAGTATGGTGTACATCTGGTAGCCGCTCTGAAAACAAAGAAGGGAAGCAAGAAGGGAATCCAAGTAGAAAGGAAGGCTGCCACCATACTGGAGATGGCTGGGTGGCAATGAGCCCATGCCCATCCTGCACAGGTAGCATCCATGTATAGAGCATATGAAATGGCAGTGGTCTGGATGGTGGGAAGAGCCCAAGCTAGTTATAAAAAAGGTATGGGAGGAGCATGGCAGGTTAATAATTGTTGACTGCCAGAGACAGTGAATGGTCTGGCAGCTGCAGAGAAAGTGACTCTTCTTCTACCCACCCCCCACCTGAAAACGTGACACAAGCATCTATTTGTGACCAGAGGTTGCCTTGGAACCTCATCAAAGATTAAGTGGAAAAGAGCAACAGGTGCTGTGAACATTCTTGCATTCTTGCATTTATCCCTAGACATGGGAGCTTATCCTTTCAGGAGTTAACAAATAGCAAACCTCACAGCTGGACCAGGCTGTGGTCTCACTCACTCCAGAAGTTCATTTTCTTGGGAGAATGCTAGCATGCTAATGTGTACCATCAAATCAAGACATTTCAGCATGTGAAGAACATATTGAGAGGAAGTTCTCTCTTGTCCTTCCTTCTGCCCCAGTCCTGGCTTCTTCTAGCTCTCATCATTCCCATCTGGCCACTTCCATCTTCTCTCACCATCCATCCTTTTTTGCTGGGACACACAAGCTCCATTTCTTTGCTCTGGTCAGGTGTAATATTTTCATAGCCTTTATTTCTTTTCTGTTCTGAGCAAAGGGTGACATAGGAAGAGGGACAGTGCTTGCACTATATACATTTCAGAACAAAGAATTTGACCTTCAGACCTGAAGGAACTGGAGGGAATTTGTGTGATACATTTGTCTGTGTTCAGGACACTTAATGAGTGCACTGAGAAGCCTGTTGACTAGTTTTATCTCATGGAAAGCCATGATAATTAAAAGGAACTTTGAATATTCAGGAGCATGAAAGTAACATTGAATTTGTGTGTGTTCTTCTGTAGGTAAAAAAGAAGCAATATTTTTGTAATGTCCAAACTTTCAAACCCTGCCTTTGTACTGAGCATGAAATGTCTCTTAAAATACATGCTACAGGTCCAGATGAACATGTCTTTTAGACTTTGAGAAGTATTTAAAATACTCCAGCAGATGAAGGTAAGAAAACATTCATTTCAGCTAGTCTTTCACTTTGATACATGCCGATGAGTATGGAAATGTGAAAATGAAACAACGTAAGAATGTGTAGCTCAAATTACATATGAAAATCATCCATTCAAAGTGTGGATTTAATCATTTTTGTCTTAGTCAGCTCATTCTTTCAAACACCCGTTTCCCATTCCAGGTTACAATACTTACACTGTAGTGTAGATTACTATAATTAACAGGTTAAACACATGAAAACAGTTTTTTCCCCTTGATGTGCCTTTGGATCCTTTATTTTGCTAGCAGTTATACAGTAGAGTCACTTCCTACAAAGGAGAAACAACTGCTGCGGGGTTTCTTAATGCTGCTAATGTTCTTTTCTTTGCCTCCAGTAATAACAGTGAGAAATTACTGTCTGTAAATAAAATAATACAACTGAGAGTATATGTCATGAACAGTATGTTAAAAGCTATACATATAACATCCATAGGTACAGGCTGCTTATATTTACAGAGTAGCTTATGTTGCTTTTTATTTATTTAAAAAAAAAAAAAAAAAAGACAATATTTCAAACCTCATTTTACAGGGAAGCTGTTTTCTGATCAAAAGAAGCACCTTCAGTTAGAATGCAATTTAATACCACAAAATAAAGAGGAAAGAGGAAAATGTCCTATAAATGTCTTTTGTGCTGCAATATTTGCAGCAAAGATTAACAATGTTCTTACTTTGTTTTCTCCACCAACACATGCCATGTGGCATATCTGTAGATTTATTTATTTTTTAATCATATGTCCTGCTGGTTATAACATAACTTAATGTACCAGCTGCAATTAACAGACTGTCAAAGGATCAACTAACAAGTGCTGATAAGCTTCATTTAACTAATTTGAGGAGTGGAAGTTGGATTTTTTTATTTTTTTTTTCAGGAAGGTAGCTTGTTTCCTTATTTCCTGTCAAGTGAGCCAACTCCTGTGACCTGTAGTTAAAAGGGCCCTTTGTAATTAAGGCAGTGAGTCTCCAAGTGAACAGTTCTCACAGTAGGAGGAAAAAAAAAGAAGAAAAAAAAAAAAAAAAAAAAAAAAAAGGAAGAAAGAAAAAGAGGAGGATACATGACACTGCTTAACTAACTAATCGGAGCTCAGCCAATCCATTTTCCTGGAGTCCAGCCAGTGTACCATGAGCGTGCAGCATCTCGCCTTCCATTGGTTTCATGTCCATTTTATGGACCAGTGAGTCAATTAAGATCTTGGTGAGTGGCCCTATCCGAGGATAGGGCTCTCTCCTCAGTATCTGCCCATAGACTACCAGAAACTGATCAGCCATGTTATATCAATAACGTTCTCACACCAGGTTGTGTAAATTGATCTTTTACAATTTCTCTCGGTGACAGTCTCTGTAACCAACAAGATAAATCATTCCTCCTGTGGCTTTTTTATTGATTGTTGAGACCTGTATAAAAATTACACTGCTCAAGCTGTGAAGTGAACATCCTCATAAAAGAAGACTTTCTATTTACAATCAAAATACTTTGGGGTCCAGATCAAGCACAGATATACTATGCCAGTACCATAAGAGATCAGAATTTAACTGAGATTCAAAGCACTGAGAGAATAATCCACATGAACTTTTAAAATATAAATGGTGAACTGTAAAAATCCTAAGCAAAAAAAAAAAAAGCAAACAAACAAACATTCAAACAAAAAAATCTTCCAAGGTTATAAAGTCTTGTTGAAGTACAGGCAGCCGTAAGAGCAAACCATCTGTCAGAAACAATGATACAGAAGCACAGAAACAAAATCAGCTAGTTTTGTTTTGTTGTTTTGTGTTTTTTTTTTTTTCAATTGCTTGTACAAACACTAACACAAATTACTTTCTGATGCTATTTTATCATCCATGAAAATATATATATTTTTAAATGGAACAAAAATATATATATTTTTAAATGGAACAGTAAGATTTAAGAACTATTTACCTCTTTGGAAAAGAAATATTCTGCAACTTTGGAAGATCTGGCAGCTATAATATCATTCTAGGAAAATTGATTTAAGCTGTATTGTATTGGTTTACTGTTTTATTAAAGCCAAAAGTCTAATGGTGTTTGATATAGGGAATCAAATTCATCCACTGTTTTTAGCCAATATCAAACTCCACAATTATTATATTCCTTCCACTTTACATCATCATTTTAATTCTGTTAAAATAGTCACTAACTTCTGTGTTGTTGTTTCTTAAATTCTTTAAACTTTATGTTTATATCTTTTATATACACACCTTAAAGGAGAGTTTTTGTAGTCAGTAGACTTGTACTGAATAAAACTGTTAAATGTTAAATTAACAAAAACAATAAAAGAGTTTAAAAGTGATTTAGAGGGCAGAAGAATAGATACCCATTACAACTTGCATTACTTTTACTGGCTCAGTCTGTGGCTTTGGTTAATGCACTCGCTGGTCCATGCCTCAGTTTACTCACCTCTTAAAAAGGGCATTGTATGCATCAAGAGGAAAAATGTCATTCCCATATTATGCTAATTTAAATCAGTAGGTATACACCCAAGTCAATTTCTTCAGTGATACTATGGTACTTGAATTAGTGTTTGCAAAGTATTCAGAAACTCTTGATGATGAGACCTATAGGAGTGTAAACTGTTGTCATTACTTCCCTTTGACACAAAAATGAAGGATATATTTAGATATTTCATGTTATAAGAAAAATGTGCATACATAATTAACGTTACCTGGTAGAATGCTATAGAAAATAATCTTTTGAAGTATTTTCTTACAAGCTCAACATATTTCCAGTGAGGTCCAAAACATTTAGTTTGTTTGCTTGCTTGTTTCTATTCAAGTTATCAAAATGTGTGGTAGAGATAAACACTGATAGTGATGGAGACAAGGTAGAAAAATTATGCAAAAAATTTTTGTTTTTTTAAAAATGTGCATTTTTAACTAGAACACATTTGTTTAGAACCATTCTGAACCACACTAAATTATTTTAAGAGGCAAAACTATAGGACAACTATTTTTTACTATTCAGAAACTTGTGGTTCAGTCTTCACTACAGAGAGGAACCTCATAAATAAGTCGTTGTGCATTAATATGAAAATTCAAACTATGAAAATTATGAACTTTTTGCTAATGCTGTAAATCTGTCCCTAAATGACAGAAGCACCTCTCTTTATTTGCTCAATGAGCAAGATGATTTCTCCACTTAAATGGAAAGGGATGATTTTAATTTTTTAGTAAACATGGTTATGACTGAACTTATGTCCTCTCAAGAGGGAACTGGCTTCGGGATAAAATCTGTTGGTACTTTCCATTCACTTCTCTATTCCTCTCCCTCCCCTTTCCAAGGCATTTTGAAAAGGGAACAGTTAGAATAGCATTTATTAGAAAAACTGGATTGGGAGAAGTTAAATCAAGAATACAAAAACAAAGGGCCATTAAAAAAATAATAATAATAAGATAAAATAATTAAAAAAAAAAAAAAAAAAAAGAGTATGGCCTGATTGACTGTGGATAGCAATAGTACTGAAATACAAAATCCAAATCAGGCGTTTTTCTTTTCATTACTAGCTTTATTAATGCATTACTCTCAAGTTTTGGTGGCAAAGTGGTGATAAAAAGCATTGGTGCCATTTTGTATTGAGGGGTTTTGTTTGTTTCCTTTGGGCAAGGATGCAAAATAACCAGATCTAATTTTTAGCAGCATCCTCTTCATTTCTCTTAATCCTGGACTGTGATGACTTTTCAAGCAGCTCATTGGAAGCAATTGTGGGAAAATGGCCATTCTCTTTTCAGCTGTTCTTCCAAACCCTAATGAGTTAACAACTGAAATACAGAAAGTTGCTTCAGAGGTCAGGAGAGTATATTCTACACAATGGTTGCAGCATTTGAAGCCATGACAGCACTATAAATTGACAAACTAAAGCAAAGCACTTGGTGGTCTGAAGTGGAGAAAAGAACATCAGCCGAGAGCGGTAAAAAGACGAGCCATGAAACCACACAGAAAAAAATGAGTGATTTTTTTCAGATCACCTTGTTAGAATTTAGTGTATCGGAGGTCAGACAAGTAGAACAATAATAAGGTCCAAGGTTGAATACCAGTGGGGAAGCTTAACCCAGGAGCTCCAGGTCAACCATAAGTGAATGAGGTAGAACAGGGAAACAGTAGTCACCCGGGAAGGGAACGCACAAAAGTCAGTGGGTTAAGGGGAGGAGCCCAACAGTTATCAATTAGACTAAGAGAAAGCCCAGGCTCGAGCACCTGGGATAGAAAAATAATCCCAGTGTGATGAAAAGAGATTTTCTTCTGTGCACAGTTCTTGCTCTCTGGTTTTCAGTTTTTTAGGAATTTGAAATGTTGTGGAGATAGAGATCTTAAATCTGTAACAGATGAGAAAATGCAGGCCAGTTGGATGCATTTTCCCCATGTCTTATGTGCATATGACAATGTTTTCATCCCACGCTGGACAGTCTGCTGAGATAAAGGAGGCATAAAAATAAAGATCTTTTAAAGATATGAACAAACATACACACATACACCCTTGTAAGGGGGTGCTTTTTAACTTTTCTTTTTTTTTTTCTTTAGAAAAGTACAATTCACACCAGTTTTATTTTTAACTTATGAGGAGGAATTTCTCCAGATTTGTGAAGAAAATTGCTTCAAGTGATGAAGTAGAGAATATTTAAGTGACATTTTACAATGTAGAACGTATATATATATATTCGCAAAATGCCTATACAACTTCCTCTTCCTATGAACACACATCACCTAATTTAGCAGGACTTTTTCCATTGATCTCAAAGGAGCTAGAACAGATTCAAAACAAAGCAGATCATATCCGATATCTGAAGTACAGAGTCTATCAAAAATATATAGCTGAAATATTACATAGGCCTCATTAACAGTTTCTAGTAAAAATATAAGTGTTTCTATCATCAGCTGAAATGAAGCTCTAAACCTATGCTATTTGTAACTTACTGCCCTGTTTTTCTATTAGTCTATTCTTAAGGTCACATTTCTAAGGAATTATATTGTCTTGGAATGCTGCTAAAACCAGAGAAGCTTATAGGCAGAGTAAGTCTCACCAGCTGTAGTAAAGCATACAGTATCCCTACTAGCCTCTGGTGTGTGCATGCTACTTTTCAATTCACAAAAGACCCATTGTAAAGGTATTGTGATAACTTTTCGAACTTTTGCCTCTCCAGAAAAACAGCACTAGCACAGATAAAGCCAAACCTTGCTGACTGCTGAGCACACAGGTACACCCCACTCCACAGCCAACCCCTTCCCACCACCACCAAAGAAGATGTAATTGCCACTGCCAAGTGGCAGCTTTCTGTTTTAAGAAAGATGAGTTTTCTGGTCTGAAAGCTCCTCATCCAAAGACTGAAGCAGAGAAGCCCAGAGGACAAAAAAAAAAAAAGTCTTCTTTTATCAAAAAAATATTAGTGGTGGCCCCTGAAATCTAGCAGGATGGAAGAAAAAAAAAAAAATAGTTTACTTAAAGAAGCTGGGACCAGGAAAAAGTTCAAGAAAGGAACACATAAGGACTGCAATTTTCAGCCTCAGCTAGGTATCATGCTTGGGAAAATAAATTAATATGAGGCTGAAATCTTATTGTATATGATGCAGGAAAGAGGTTGTAACTTTTTCACTGGTTGCTTTAAAGATATAGTCTTTCCAAAGGAAAAGATCCTTTGATGTAATTCTTTCTAAATAGTTCTTTTTTAGATGTCATTAGCCAGCTAGATCCTGGAAAGTATGGGAGATCATGCCAGATATAAGCAGGGGAATAAAGAAAAAAAAAATTTAAATGACTCTTGTTTTAAGAGAGGAGATCCTTTATAAAATACTCTGCAGAAGTGTGGGTGGCAATAGCATTTCTTTTGTGCGCAACAGGGGAAGTTGGATTAACTAGCATTAGGGTTTAATACGTTTTTCTTAGAGGGAAGTTTGTTTCTTTTACTTTACACAAGGGAGAAAAGTGGTGCACCATTCAGTTTAAAGACCATTTATTTTTTCTTAGAGAAAAAATCAGTGTTTCAGTCTCATGGTGGTAACATTTGATTGAGATGCTGTTCCAGAAAGACAAGTCATTGCCTGTAGCATCCCCCAATTGTGTTCCATTAGCTCTCACAAGTCAGTAAAAGTATTGCCATTGTATTCTGTATGCATCAAAGCTGATATTGTTAAGATTTTTATACTGCACATTGTTCCAAATTTATGAAGATGAAAGAAATGCAATGATTTAGTAGAGACAGTTCCATTAAGAGAGTCTGCCGAGCCAATGTTACAGTAAACTGAGGTGATGGTTGCGGTTTCATTTGCCAGCAATGCAAAAAAAAAAAAAAAAAAGTTGACAATTTGTGTTCATTTATGATGGAGGTTAATTTTACCTAACTGGAGTTATCTGTAAGTTCAGCTTCTACTTTAATGATTATTTCAGTGATGTGGAATACTCTCTGTAGCATCATTGAGGAGTAGGAGATCATCCTTAGAAGGAAAATCTACCAGGAAGGAAATTTGGTACACTTGTCTAAGATGGGAGTCCTCTGAACTGTCTAATGAACGTGGTTTTGTCACTCTGTTTCCTATAAAACAAAACAAAACAACAACAACAAAAACAAAAACACTAGACAACCAAAGTAGGCCAGTAACCTATGAGTTAGTCAACTAGAGTTAACCTGATCTGAACACACCACCTGGGGAAGGATTTGCATCAGGTTCAGAAGCCAGAGTGGGATTCAGATTAAGGTAAAGATATCCAAGAACACATACAGATGTTGATTGTTAGGCTAGATCTCCAGTTAGAAGAAGTCAGAGGGTGAATCATTTCATTCTGCTGCAGGCATCTGATCATCTGAATTGTTCTTCAGGCTCCACTGACTCTACTGACTAGAATTCTGTTGATATAATAAGAGCTTCAACACCTACTGTATGTGTAGACACCTACACTGTAGTTGCCTAAATTTAAGTGCTTCAGTATATAGCAGATTTCTACCCTTAGTCAGGTAACTAGATAAATTAGTTAGAATAACTGCAAAATATATATAATACATATCTGCATTTAAGCAGTTTTTCTGTATTTCCTGTTAATAAGGAAGCATAATCACTTGTAGTTAGGCTGATTTGCACCAAAGAACATGTATTATATTCCACTGAATATAACAGAACACTAGTTCAGATGAAGACGTACACAATTAGGATGAATCTCTCCTCAGGTCTCAAGCAGTCACTGGGAGCTGGAGAGATTTAAAGATTTAGAAGAAGGTAGTGGTTTATGAAAGTGTTTAGAATTGTTGATGGGAGTGATTTCCTAAAGGACACCATCGATATCCTGTCTGAACTTTAAACAATAGATAATGGTTATGATAGATATAAGCAGGAATCAACAGCAGCTGTCAGTGTTTGAGAGGAAAAAAAAATGCATTTCTCCAAATAAAAGTTAAGGTGAATTGTAGAGAACTCGTGGAAACAGAGAGACAGGATGCATCTTAGACATGCATTGCAGACAGTCAGCAAAACTCAGATATGGTCTGTATATAATAGATCAGAAACAGGTGTGAATCACAAATCACAAATAGCTTTTGTCCATGAAAACAGGAAAAACAAGGAAAGATGGGGAAAATAAATAAAGGTGTTGGCTGGTCTGTTCTGGTTCTGCTGAACTTGAACCCATGGCTGGACACCCACAAGAATACGTTAGCTATAAAAGATGAGAGTTTTGTTGAGACAGATGGCCAATTTGGGAAAATGAGATATATATGTGGCCCAAAACAGGACTGATAGCTATATTTATGTTTATAGACAAAACTATTCAAACACAGGGCAGAAAGGGTGTGTAAAGAGAGAGGAAAATCAGGAAAGGAGTCAGAGGGCCTTAAAACACAAAGATGGAGAGAGTGTAGAGTATCTAACAGAGCATATAATGAAAAGATATTAGAGTGTTCAGACAGCTCAAAGGAGACAGGACATAGAAAACTAAGTAAAATAAAATGGGCATGTGAAGTTAGATATGAATGGATTCTGCATTGGAAGCATAGAGGCAATCTGAGATTTTGTTGAGAGTCATCTCAGTGTAGATTGGTGGGCTGAAGAAGGGTTGAAGAAGAAATTGGAAGAGAAATCCCAGACAGCCATTACATATGGTTCAAAGGATTATGGTCAAAAAATGAGGTTATTGATTATGTGAGTATGCAAGAAGATCTGTAGTATTTGCCTGCCTCCCTGCTTGCTTGTTCGGACTGCAGGAGAGTTTAAAACGTTGTGTTATAGGAGACCAAAAGAAAAATAAAAGGGGGGGGAAGGGAAGGGAAGGGAAGGGAAGGGAAGGGAAGGGAAGGGAAGGGAAGGGAAGGGAAGGGAAGGGAAGGGAAGGGAAGGGAAGGGAAGGGAAGGGAAGGGAAGGGAAGGGAAGGGAAGGGAAGGGAAGGGAAGGGAAGGGAAGGGAAGGGAAGGGAGGGGAGGGGAGGGGAGGGGAGGGAGGGGAGGGGAGGGGAGGGGAGGGGAGGGGAGGGGAGGGGAGGGGAGGGGAGGGGAGGGGAGGGGAGGGGAGGGGAGGGGAGGGGAGGGGAGGGGAGGGGAGGGGAGGGGAGGGGAGGGGAGGGGAGGGGAGGGGAGGGGAGGGGAGGGGAGGGGAGGGGAGGGGAGGGGAGGGGAGGGGAGGGGAGGGGAGGGGAGGGGAGGGGAGGGAGGGAGGGAGGGAGGGAGGGAGGGAGGGAGGGAGGGAGGAAGGAAGGAAGGAAGGAAGGAAGGAAGGAAGGAAGGAAGGAAGGAAGGAAGGAAGGAAGGAAGGAAGGAAGGAAGGAAGGAAGGAAGGAAGGAAGGAAGGAAGGAAGGAAGGAAGGAAGGAAGGAAGAAAGGAAGGAAGAAAGGAAGGAAGGAAGGAAGAAAGAAAGAAAGAAAGAAAGAAAGAAAGAAAGAAAGAAAGAAAGAAAGAAAGAAAGAAAGAAAGAAAGAAAGAAAGAAAGAAAGAAAGAAAGAAAGAAAGAAAGAAAGAAAGAAAGAAAGAAAGAAAGAAAGAAAGAAAGAAAAGCAAATTCACCCTATCAGTGGGACATTCTTGCCCATCTGATACAACTGCCTCTTCAGTTGTGGGAGAGGAATTCCTGACCACAAGAAATGGTAGATAAAGTGCTTCCACCCGCACAACATCAGGTTTAGATTCTTCAGGTTTAAAATGGATATTTATAAAATGTCAATAGGCTCTTATCAGAGGCATGCTATTAGCTGTGCTTCATTTTCCTGTACAGCTACAAAACTGTATAAATTGGTTATGCAGATTTATCAGTTTGCTAGACAGAAAGCCAAGCTCTGGTCATCTTATAGTATCTCAGAGCATATTTTTCCCCTTGAAAGGGGAAAAATCCACCAGAAAGACTGAACACATCTTTGTTAAAGATTCTAGTGGGGAATACTGGGAAACTCTAGGAGTAGGAGTTCATTAGAATAAATCACATGTTCTCTGATGAGCTAGTGCAGAAAGACAGAGTGGACAGACAACTAGCATGATTCAGTTTGTCTGTTTTCATAAAACCAGGGAATCCTTGACTGTAGAATCAGAGCTCTAAAAGGACCTTGATTGTGAAAAAGTGGCTAAAATACCATAGTTAGAAATTACAGTATTGATGTCAGAAAACACTGTTGTTCAACCTTCAGTACGGAAAATATGCAATGCTTTCACTAAAGATGAAAGACAGGTATCAAAATGAGATGAGTTATTGTCATGTATTTCATAATTCCCTCTACTTTCCCACAATGAAGAAGATCAGTTCAAAGGAAAGATTGTACAGTTTTCAAAGATTTTGCAAAAGTGGCAATCCTGGGCAAATCAACACCAACTCTGCTGTTTCAAATAGGTCTTGTTGTGCAAAGAAAATATCCTTTCTGGCAGTGCTGGATCAAGTTGGTACAATAAGAATTTCATAGGAAATAAAGTTAATGGCACCACCACTAACTTATTTCCTAATTCATTGTAGAAAGATGTCTAGCAAATGGGCAGTCGGAAGGAGGCCATTACCTTTCCCCTTTCAAAAAAAGAACCAAAATATACCATTAGAAAGTTCAGTTCATTCTGGTGAGGGGGTGGAATGATTTTCACCCTTTTCCCATCAACTAGAATGCTTTTCACAGCCAACAAATCACAAGGTACAGTTAGATATAAGACCACTTTTGTAGGAAAATGTGTTCATGTTAAAAATGAATAGAAATTATAGCAACAGAAGAAAATGAAACTTGCAAGCCCAGAGAAATAAAACAACTTGTTATTTATGATAAACAACAGGGGATTGTTGTAGGTCTGAGGCAATCAAAAGAATCTTGCATCACAAAGCAAATCTGAACAAAAATAATAATAATACTTAGAATTCAGACTTTTCATTTATTGAATTGTTTCTGTACAACAAGCTGTACAGAATAACACAATACATACTAATGCTCTGGAATTAGTAATGAAACAACCTAGCTGTAAAGGAATATAGAGCTATACAGAACAGAGGACTGTTATTTTGTTGGTTTGCATGCTTCTTGCTCAAATATCCATTGTGTATACTTTTCCTCTCTGTCCCAAAAGTGTTCCTCACATTGGTTTTTAAGAGTGTGGGAGTGCATTTAATGATTAACTGGAAGAAATGACTGTTCAATAATGCATTACCATGTGCGGACCTAAGCTGGATCACAGTCTTTTATTTCAGTGTTTTTTCAGTTCTTTGTTATTATTTTTTACAGAATACTCCCCAGTCCAAAATCTGACTTCTTCCATGGCTTTTTGTTTGCATCCTTCCTCATATTCAATACGTTTGCTAAACTCAAGGTAGTGAATATAGCTCTTTTTCAAGCCCCAATCATAGGTCACAAAAAAATCAGTAATCATTGTTACAAATGGTTACAAATCTATCCTTAAAAAAAAAAAAAGCAACCCCCTAACAAATATTATCCCAGTTTACTCAAACAATTCAACATTCCAATGCACAAGTCAGAATGCTATTTGGTCTTATCCCAATGTCAGAAAAGCACTGAATGTCTGTCAGTGTTATCTATGCAATTAAAACTGAAAACAAAAATTGAATCCAAGTAGACTTCACAGTTAAACTTTCTTGTATCTTTACAGTCAAAAAAGAACTCTGGAAGGATTGTCCTAAGGCTTTGTCAGGGAAATTTTGTTTCTTTTTTATTCTTAGATGCAATGTGAGCACAGAAGGAAAAAACATTTTCCTCCAAAAATTTAGTGAAGCATGTGTGCCCAAAGCAGAATTTTCTTCCTCCTTGAAGAATTCCAACACATCTTATTATCTTTGGAATAGCTGGAGAAAAGGAAGGAATTACCTTACTGTGCCATATCAAGTCTGTCAAAATACTTTTTGGTTCTCCAAACCAAAGAATTATTGATAATCCTTTCCTAGCAACTACCTTCTCTAACAGTTTTCATTGTCTTGCTCCATTATTAAGGAACAAACATACATACACTGCAAATATCTCTTAAAAACTGTACATATTCTAAAATTTGTCTGCATAAGAAATATATCAGTAAGTTGAATGAACATCTCTGTGGCATGCAAAGTCCAACTGAACTGACCTTTGAAGTTTTTGCATTGCAACGAGCAAAGGGGATTAAATTTTTTGAAAAGATTGTTATAACTTGTTCACCTAAGTCTCTCAAAGGCTATGGACTTCCCAAAATATTTTATCTGCTAGTATAGATGAATGTGAATATGAAAAGTTAATACAATATTGATAAATAATACATATACAATAATACAATATTGATAAAGTTAACACAATATTGATAAAAAACAGGGAAAATCATGGAATAAGATTACACTTTATCTTAATTTTATTGAAAGGAAATGGAGACATTTTTGTATATGAAAAGAAAGTATACAATGGCACTTAAAAATAATAATTTTAAAAGCATAGGAGGCAAAAATTCTCAAGCTAAAAAGCAAAAACCATTCACTGGTTGTCTGGAATAAGAAAGAAGAATCAAATGCTGGATATTTCCGTAAGTGTCTTGTTCGTACTTCATTGCACCTTCCTTTGAAGTGTGCAGCTTTGATCACTCTTCACAGGACAGTGGACCAAATGGACTTTCAGTGTGATACAAGTTAACATTCCTGTGATCCCAAATGCTGCAGGATTCCTTCATGCTGCAAGACATTCAGCATGATGGATAAACTTGTGAGCTTTCAGGAAGTGATAGATATCCTAGATCATTTTGCTCTTTCTCTGAGAACTGTTTTTCTCAGCTGTTGTCCTTTATATTATTTTTGATGTGAATACACCTTTATCTATTTTTACTGCTCAGGCAAGTAGCCTCACTGAAAAGTTTATGAAACTGGTAAAAACAGAAATGACAAAAAGTTAGTCATAGAGAAACTAGCAGCAGGAAGGATTACCTTTTCTTCAGATTTTACCCCCAGAGTTGATGTGAACATGTTACAGACTGTGGTAATTGAAGATTTTATTCAGAACGCAGCTATTCAAGGTTAAACTTGGTTATTATGGACCAAAGTGTTTAGGACTAAAATTTGTTGTCCTTTTCCAATTTCACATAAGCCAAAAAGCAAGAACAGCAGAGCAGGATACATGGCTTCAAAGACTCTTGACTGACTAAAAAGTGCGTGGGTCAAACCTTGGTGAGATTATGTGATTTTCATTGCAGCTCTTTGTCCAGGATTATTGCTTTTAATTTTAACTGTTCAAAGTGATTTTTATCTCTTTCTTTTTGGCACAAGCAAGTGTTTAGGGAAATAATTCTGTAAGGCAACAAAATCTCCTTCATTTTCTGGAATCCACAAGACAATGAAGAATATTCAATTATACCCTCTCCAAATACATATTTAATTTCCCGTGTTTCCAAAACTGTCTGATAATATTAAAATGTTTCTCCCTCTCATTGTCTATCTGCATGTATATATATATGTGGTTTTTTTCTTTTACTCTCACTGTTTCTCTTATATTGAAAAATTACCTTCACCACTGGAATAACTACTATTAATGTATTTCATGAAACTATTGGCTCCCCTATAAATGATGTCCACTCTCTATCACAATGGCTTTTGACCCCAAAATTATTGGACCTAAGACAAAGTTCTTCACAGTTCAGACATCTTTGTTCAATAGTTGTCATTCCATCACAAAGACATTAATAAAATCAATAGAAAATACTTTATAAATGTAACTTTTTCCTCACTGAAAACAAAACTGTTTCCTTTTTAAAAAATAAACATTTTTTTCTGATAATTTCTATGCTCCTAAAATCTTTAGTTAGTTATCCATGGAAATAATCACTTTGCTTTCCAGAAAAATAAATAAATAAATAAATAAACAATCGAACTTCTCTTTGTCTATTTCACTCCTCTCTCCTCTCTCTCTCTCTCTCTTTCTTTGCTTATTAAGAATATATTTCTTGTTTCTGAAAGAAGGCAATATAATTACAATGTATAGATTATTTTTTCACTTTTTATTTTCCATTATTTTGTCAGTGTTACCCTACTTTGTAAAGTCATAGCATGTGAAAACAAAGGAAACTGCTGGAAGGCCTGTACAGTTGCCAAGATGGCCCAAGGCTGTTCTCTCACTTCTTGAACACTGATCTTTGCAAAACACTGTATTTTCTTTTTTGATGATCAAACAGAAGTTTTTTTCAACCCCACTGTTCTTGGAGCGGGTCCTGTAACCCAGCCAGAAACCACCAGTGTTTCAGTAACTACTACCTTGCACATTAAGACATGCAGGATTACCAGGTGTCAGGTAGTCCGCAGTCTGTTCTAGCAAGCCACAGTATCCCGGGTAAATTTCAATATTCTTGTATTTTTTCAGTGGTAACTGAGCCTGGTTGTCTGAAAGACTGCCTCTCACCCTGCAAGATTTTTCTGCTGTCGAAACTAAATCCAATGAAACACAACTTTCCGGGACCGGAGCCAGGTCACTCTCAGTTCAGTGGCCTTATCTTTGAATTTAGAATTAAGGGCTCATGCATGTCTCCTTTCATGAGAGGCAAACCTCACTCTTTCAGTGATCCATCTCCTCAAATATTGAACTGGTGCTACCAGTAGACTACATCTTTGCACACATGATGAGATTTTGCTGGCAAAAAATTGTTATAGAGTTTTATTCCTCCCTGACTGAATATCTGTCACTTCCAAACTGATGTTAATTGATGCCTCCTTGCTGTGGTGGTGGGAGTTTCAGAACAGATGTTAATACAGCAATGAGCATGTTAGGGAAATTTAAAATATAAAAAGACTAACTTCTGCTTACAGTCTATATATACTACTGCAGATTGATTCAAAAACAAAATAAAGAATATACTTAGCTGCTGTACGGTAGGGGGGTCTGAAATTAACACATTCATTGCACTTCTCAAACCAAAGCTGCATTGATAGACCTAACTCCCGTCCTCCATATGTAGGATTTTAAATGTATCACATATCTTTTTTTCTACACCAGATAAGCTGCTTGTATAGTGGTGCTTACTGATACACTGTTTATTAATCTATCACTAACATCTAGCATAAGAGGTACAAGTCAGCTGAAGTTAGAAAATATTGCTGTTAAATAATTACAGAGTATCTTTAAATTATAGCTTTGTGTTTCTGAAAATGACTTTATCATCCATCAAAGTATGCTGTAAGCTTTTTAAGTAAATGTATCATGTAAATGTATTTTGTAAGATTACATGCAAATGCATTTTTTTCATTTGTATTCATATTTAATCGTAACTCCATTATTTGAGATTCAAGATAGGATAAATCTAAATATGAAGCTTTTATACTGCCCTGTAAGTTCAACAGTATAGTTTAATATTAAGATTTTACTAGGCAGTTACACAGTACTCAGTTTTAATATGGAATACTTCATCATGTTCATTATTGCCTATTTAGACTCATGTAAACTGACACTCCTGAAATAAGCAAGCTTTAAAATGTTAATACAAATGTTATGCCTCTTTTAATTGCAATAGACATCTCATTAAGTAATTTAATGCCGGTGGGACCTCTTACCAATACACAAAAAACATATTTTGCCCAGCTTTTGTATACAGTACAATATGCTAGAAATATTTTTTTCCATAGTGACGTTCATCAGCTTTCCCTCTGCTCACCATATCCTGTGTGAGGAAGCCCTAGATGTAGGCTGTCTCAGCAGGCTGTGTTAGCTAGGTTCAAGCCAGAGTGCCTTTAGCAAGGCTATACCTGCTCAGACTTCTCTAGCAGGACCTGTCGATGCAACACCAGGCAAAAAAGAACTACCTAGATCATGTCCATGGTGGAATTAGTTCCTCATCTAGGTGGAGAGAAAAACATGCATGACATTTTCATTAGCCTAGGAGGCAGAAACATCTGGTAACTTGGTTCAGCTCATCAGCAGGAGAGCCTGTAGTTGATTAGCCCTTCTCTCAGTAGTAGGCGTTACTACAGTCAGTGGGAATTACTAAACATGGTTTCAGGGGACTGACGTTAATTTGGCTTGCCAAAATAATATGCAATTTTTTAAGGAGTTTGTGTTAATTAGTTGTATAATTTGATGTGATGTGATTGGGTTTGCACAAAGAAAAGCAGAACAGGGTTTGCTATTAGAAGCTGCAGTATGAGAATCAAGAGGTGGCACTTAAATAGTGCACAGTATGAATCTGCAGCAGTGAAAGGCCTTAGTTCATGATCTAATTACAATGGGATTCCCTTTCTGAAAAGCTAAAAGCATTTTAATTCATATTTTTTTCTTTTAAGATGTTTTATTTTGATTACTATATTATTAATTCCTGTGCACCTAACATTCTATCACAGATTAAGTCAATTTAGGTATCTCATTTTGGCCTGTTTTGTATAATATCCCACTTTTAGAGGAAAAGGAATATGTCAAATGACAAAATTAGGCAATTTATAGTTTGTGTAATTCCTTACTGTATCTCTCTGCCAGCCTTCTACTCTTCATTCACTAACTCTTTCACAACTATTATTGGCAATTTAGACTTCTTTGCTACCTGTGAAATGGTAATCAGCAGTAACATTGATGCCAGAATTACAATTTCTGCCAGGCAAACTGATAACTGGGAACTTAGAAACATAGATGAAGTAGTCAATATCCTCTCATAAAAAGGGCTTGCTGCCTGCCAGTTACTGGGTAAAAAAAAAAAAAAAAAAAAAAAAAAGGCATTGAAGGATATTTGCTGAGGACTGACTTCTGGTCAGGTTTTGTTGTTGTTGTTATGGTTTGGTTTTTTTCTTCCTCTCTCCCCTTCCTCCCTACCCCCCTCAGAATTTACTGTGTGTGGGACTACATGACTGAAACAAATCTCATATACAGTGTACCCTTCTGTGTTTCTCTGTTCTTCTCACCTTTCTTCTCTATTTGGTCTGCAGATTCTTTGGGCTGACAGCTATTTCTTCCTATGTTTGTTCAGTGCTTTGCACATGGAGTTAACAGAGCCAGCAATGGCCTCCAGGCACAGCCCTTGTAGACATGCAAGTTAATGAAATTGGATCTCTCTCTCATTCTCTGCTGCCCCCCACCTAGTATTTTAACATTTCATGTCACTTCCATGAGGAACAGAGGGTGGCAGTTTATTTATGACTATTTCCATGAGGCAGGAAGTCTGAAACATGCAGTATGCAGTATTAAAACTATCCAGATTTAGCCACACACTCATTCAGCACATTGGCTGTTTTTGTTGTTAATGGCTACTTCTTCAGAACATCCCTGAAGAGAGACGGTCTCAGTACATCAACTAAGTCAAGTGCTAAAAGTTAGACAGCATTAACACACCTCAGGACTTCCATTTCTATCATTCTGCAAGAAAACAGCTTGATAACTATGCTTAAAACCCTTTCTCCACAAGAGACAGCCAAAAAAGTAGAGAAGCTTATTTGTGTGTTGCTTCAGAGAGGCCCACTGGGGGCTGAGGTTTCCTTTGGCTTGCTGGGCAGTGAGGAACCTTCTTACACACTGTTGAAAGTTTGTCTGAACCTTGCATACTAATGTGTAAACTTCTCAGAGATGCTCACAAATCTCAGTTTCCTGAAATCTCATATAATGCCAGTTTTCTATTATACAAGGTTGCCTTATAAATGTTTCACAGAGCTCTCCAAGTTTCCAAAAAGAGATACTGCATAATTTATGGGATACTCTGTTCAACATCCAACCCCTATGAAAAAGCTCTGTAGTTTAGGTATGACTTCATATAGCATAGCAAGTCCACCAAAGGCAGAAGAGAGGAGTCATAATAGACTCTTTGTCTGAAACATCAAGGCTTGGGAGATATGAGCTTAATATAGGAAGTTTTCAAGAGCCTGAGGCACAGAAAAAAAGTGGTGTCAAAGGAAGCATGTAGTACGTAGTGGAGTGGAGTTGGTATTACACATAAATAAGAGGAAAGTGTAAGAGTACAAAAGGCTATAATTCCATTGAGCAGCTCTAGTAACAGAAAACAAGCAAACAAACAAACAAACAAAACACTTCACTCACACAAGCCAACACTGAGGATGCCTGGACAGATTCCAGGTAATTTCCATTAGGTTCAGCAAGGGTGCTGGTGTCCATCAGGGCGGCTATCTGTGCAAAGCTGAGCTGTCTGTTATGAGATCACCTGAACCCTTAATGGAATTAGAGCCTTATAATGCTCAGTTGCTTGTTATTTATTTTCTATTTGAATATCAATTAGTTACTGAAACCATATTTGTTTACCTTGAGCAGTCACTTAGTACATATAATGCAATTTATAATTACTCTTTAGTCCCTTGCGCACACTGCCTACCATATCGACCTGTATTGCCTGTTTCTGATATACCCTTAATTATCTGTTTCTTCAACTGTTGCCTCCCAACTTATGCCTAGCTTTCAAGCTAAATGAGAGTGAATTTCTATATTTCTTTCAAGCTTTTAAAGAGTCAATTTCTGTATTTTTTTCTGTGTTTTCTACCCCAGCTATCTCAGTAGTGTCCATGAATGGGAATACAAAGCAGTACAACAATGCTAATATTAAACAAGAGTGATAGCTCAGAATTAAGATATCTGAAGAACACTAAAAATGTAATGTGCAATTTTGTTCACTGACCATACTTCATATAAAATGATGTTGTAAGGCCAATGGTTTAATTACTTGTTGTAAGCCACTCAGAAACATTAATACAGTAAACAGACCTGAAAAGTTCCCTGTTATTATCAACTTCTGTGTTATGTATTGGTAAATACATGTATATCAGAAAGATATGCTCCTCAACCTACCATTAATTTACATATAATGAAAGAAACTTCTTTGAGAAGACCTATTGTTCCAGATCAGGTTGATTTCTACAGTCTCTTAGTATAACTGCATTAACATTTCTTTTGATTAAGAAAGCTGACATTTATTTAATGAAAGGTGGCAGCAGTCCATGGAAAACCAAGGCATTAGTACCATGCTAGTAACCAAGACTGGTCAAGCTAACCTATAAAAACCTTCATTAATTGTAACAGATATCCAAGGTAAGTAAATTGGTTCCATTGAGCATGAAGAAAATTTTCAGATTTTATTGGGATGCAGAAGAAGATATGGATATACTATATTTCCTTTTTTAAGAAAACTACCTTCACTTTGTTTCCCCTTCTCTCCTGGCTCCTTTGCTTCACCAAAATACCAAGGGACGCAAGCCAGCAATTTTCCTACTTTACACTGAATTACAGAAATAACGTGAGAACAAATGCTGAATGAATGGATTTCAAAGTCAGTCATGTTATTATCAGTAGCAAAGGAGATGCTGACCCTTACCTTGCCATTTGTTGTCATTTCTCAGACAATATTGTAGCATTCCCGTATACATTTCTGGGTTCACAAATTGCAGAACAAGATTTGCATCTATGTCAGTAGCACTAAGATTTCACCCCTTTTGTTCACCCAGAATTTTCCTGCTTATTGCACTATCATTTTAGTTCCTGTTACCCATACATTTTTTCACCTTGAAGTGTGTAACAGTTTGGAGTGTCCAGTCCAGTGAAAGCTGCATAAATCAAAATCACAACAGAAGTCAAAAAGAAATCTAGTAGAAAAGAAAGTGCTGAATGTACAGAGCAGTTGCTGTCAATATGCAGATCCTTTCAAGCCCAATTAAAACGTCTTAAAACGTTTTTCTTTAGTCTAATACAAAAGGCTGACCACTTAAATTTAAAAATATTGTCTGCTTGTGCTTAACGTTAAAACTACCAATTGTTAAATAGCCACTTATAACCATTTGAAAATGAGTTTCTATTCATGCTGAATGGAGAATCCTCTTTTTTAGCACTCTATCCACACACTTTTTCCTAAGACTATATAAGATTGAAACTCTTTACTTTAAAAATTTCCTAAGTTTTGTTTAAGCATCCCCTGATATTTGGATCTCAAAGAACCAAACACTACAGAATAACATAAATGTTATGGACATATTACATTTCCAGGTTAAACACTTCATCTGAGGATTCGCAAAATGTCAAAACAGACTAAGAGTAATGGGCAATAAAATTAGACTGTGCCACAATGTGTGTGCAGAAAGGAGAGAAAACAGTTTATTTTGACCTTAATTTTCATATCCCCAACTTCTGAGTACTATTCTGTCACATGCAGGAGAGGCCAAACATATATCTGGTATGGAACTGTGCAGTAAGATCCCCAAATTAAACAATTAAGTAATACAATTAAAAAGCTTTTTTTAATAAAGGTTTAAGAGTAATGAGGCAACAAGGATTCACCGTATGGCAACATTTCATTATGAAACTCAGTTACACAGCAAAACTATCCGTTTTCCCTTGTTGCCTTCCAAGAAAACGCTGTTACTTTCCAAAAGACATTATGCTCAATTAATCCCTAGTGGCATCGAGGGATGCTAGCTGCATGTTCTTCCACCAGGAGCATCCTGTGTACAGCGAAGATGGCAGGCTAATTTACACAGCTACCCTCCAGCAGGGATTTTGCCATTAGACAGGGTCTAACTGCAAACTCTATATTTACCTCTAACCTTCCCTTCCCTTTACACCTTGTGTGCTCCTGAGCCATTTGTTTACATGCAAAATCTGATAACAGTGCCAGCTATCCTTGCTCTTTAGTCTTTTCTCTTCCCCTCCAGATTCACTTTTTGCTTTTTTCCCAGCCACCTTTGCAAAATCTGCCAAGAAGGAAGGGTAATTAGCCCTTACTGAGCCCCCATTCCTGGGGCTAGGTTACCAAACTGCCTAACTTAAAACTGACTCCAGTATCTCCTTGCTGCATGCAGTCACTTCTGTCTTCTGCCTGAAATATAGACATAAATTTAGCTCAAGAACGCTACAGAGGGGGAGGCTGTCTTTTCATTACATGCTCGATATCCACTATAATGGAACCTGGCTTCTAGTGCAGGGCCTGAAGGCATATCACAATGCAAATAATAGACAATAATGATAATAAAAAAGAAATTTTCATCACAAGAAACTTGATTAGTCTCCTGCATCCTGGGTAAAAGTGTCTATATTTATATAAAGTTTTATAATTTTTTGTCTGTTTTTAAATACAGTGCCAGTAATTCCCTATTTCCCCTGATTTCCATGCAGATATATTTATGTCTCAGCATTCCAGTGAGTTCCCTTAGCTGATGTTTGAAATGCATCTCTCAAATTACTATATCATCCCAAATTTAAGCTTATGGAATCTCCACAGTAACAATTGTATCTGGGTAACAAATTGTTTGTTAAATGGAAATGGAAATGATCAACTACATGGATTATTTCTTGTGATATTCCTGCAATACAATACTTTCATTCACATGCTGTTAAAGACTTACTGTTACATGCAGCAATGTTTTTGAGATGCCCTACAGCTCCCGAAGGTATCATCACAAGAATTAGAGGTCTCAGCGGTTTCTTGATGGGATAGGGTTTAAAGTAATATTTGTATATTACATTCTTGTTTGAACATTACCCCTAATAGCATATCCAGCTACATCTCTTCATCTCTTTTTTTTTCTCTCTTCACTCATACAGAGATTAGGAGAGCCCGCAAGATAAGCAATTAACTTGTGGTAGACTGGTAGTTTTGAGGAATAGATGTTTCAGTCACTCAGAGGACTTCTCTGCATCATCAGCATCAGTCCTATAGCAACTGCAGATGGACAGAAATAGTGAGTTTGGGAGTTAAATTACAGAAACTTTTCTACATGCCACAATGACCAAAATTAATGATATAGGCTTTTATTTTAGTATTTTCTTTATTAATTTCATTCAAGTCCCTCTTTGGTTCCTTTTATACAGTAAGGGTAACAGATTATTGTAAAATAAATAAATAAATAAAAATAATGATAATTTAAGAAAAATCAATAGAAGAGTGTTATATGCCACAATAACTGTCCATACACAGGTAGTCAACAGTGTAGCTAGAATATAGATGAGTACCAATTTAATAACTTTCATAGAAGTTTATATGCAGATCTGCCCTAGCTGAATTAAATTTTAAGAATAATTTGATAAGATTTTTGATGTACTGTTTTTGTTTTGTTGTTTTTTGTTTTGTTTTGTTTTGTTTTGTTTTTAATAGAAAATGATTCTTTAGGAATTGATTCTCTATTCAATAATATTCAGAGTTACTGTTGTTACTATTTTATGTAGGCTGTTCACTTGGAGCTTCCTAAAATTCATTCACCTGCATGTCCTCATTACTTAGGCTACTGCATCTAGACCATTCCTTGTTGTTGGGGAACAAGTGGTGTTTTGTTTCTTGAGGATGTGGCAGAATGTGGCTGAGTCTGGGATGAAATGGTGAAAAAGTACCATCAAAAAAAAACATTGAGATCATATACAGATATATAAGCTATTCATACATATGCTAATGTACCTATTATCAGCTTAGTGGAAAATCAAGCATGTTTTTATTCTTACTTTATTAGTATGATATTAAAGTATTAAAGTATTTCTTTCAGGGGCTGATGGAAGACCTATCTTTCCTGAATTTTAGTATTAGGGACAAAACTTATCTGAAACAGGAGGATACTTCGCCTTCTCTGAGCTTACCAGCCTTAATTCCCACCATCCTCCCAAAGAAAGTCATTTTTTCTTCTTCCACCTCCTCTACTGTGAACTTGCCCATCTGTTTCTATTTACTACCAGATCCTCCCCTCCCACACTTCCCTTACAGTTGGTGAACTGCACTGCAATCTTCTCCTGCCTCTTCCTCCCCCAGGACTTTGCTCATGGCAGCTCTCTCTCTCCTTTTCTTGAGGACTTGCTTCCCTCAGAGAGGGGGTGTCTTGCCCCAGGCTTGCTGCCCCTGGGGTTCATGAGGCATCCTGCCTTTGGGCTATGAGAGATTCCCAACCCACTGTGGTGGCCAACCTTGAAGCTCTGCTGACTCCTTGTCACTCCCTGCCACCCACAGGCTCGAGTCACAGGATGCAGCACACTACAACATACTGCACGTCAAGGAGTCCATGCAGGGGGATGTATGTCAGCAAACAGCTGAGTAATACTGATCTTGCTTTTCTGGGAGGACATCCCACTCTAGGGCACACAGCCACACGTGTGCATGGCACATTTATAGTCAACAGCTCCTTAATGAGTGTGTTGGCTATAGCTGCTCAGAGCAAGATATTGCTTTCTTAAATGTTTATACAATACCTAGTGCAGAGACTCTGAAAAGCTAAGGCTATTCAGCAATAAAAACATTAGTAACAGATAGTGAATGGGAGACTTTGAAAATAAAAGAAGGAGACAAAATAGAAGCTTGCATTTCTTTTTTATTATTTTTTTTCCAAAACAATTAGCAGGGGTGTATCAGGAACTTGCATCCTCCCTGTCCTATCATTATATGAGGCTAAGGAAATACTGCCTGAAAGTAAAAGCTGGGCTTTGGAAACTCATGAAAAGAAAATACTTCCCCTCCCCAGCCACAGCATGTAATTAGCCTGTGGCAATAATTGCCCTTGTGTGACACTGAGGCCAAGGGCTCTGTAAGATAGTTATACAGACAGTACAAAATACTTGTAGTTATCTGTTTTATAAGAGGGATATTAATCCCACACTTCAAGCTTTAGGTCAGTCTCTGTTAAAGAACAGGAGGAGACCTGATATGCTGGTACTTTCAGAGAGATTGAATATTAGACCTGCGAGACCTGTGTATGATCCTGTACAGCATTTTCTAAGGGAAAGAAGAGAAAGAGCACAAGACAGAGCAAGACAACAGAAAATAATAACAGGCATTTTTCCAGTTGTACCATTGATGCTACTCGCTGTCACCAAAGCTTCTGAGGTTCTTCTCTTTCTGAAAGAGAGAAAGGAGAAAACAGAAGGCTAGAGGGTCAAGAGGAAAAGACACTTAGCGGGGAAAAAAAAATAGAAGAATAAAAAGAGAATAAATGTACGGGAAAGGAAAAGCATAGAGCTGGTGTTTAGGTAAACACTCTTTTACATTGTTCTAGTTTCATATCTCAGTGAGACCCCAGTTTTGTTTTGTTTTGTTTTGTTTTGTTTTTACTTAAAGACTATGTAATTACCTTTGTTTTACAGAAATAGGTTTTTGAGGATCATATTCTTTGACATGGAAGCTACCTCCATGGTTTACTTATGTGGATATCAAAATATCAGTAAGTCTGATTTTGTTCCTAGTTCTAAGTACAGTAATATTGATTTATTATTACAATTAATCAATCCTAGAAAGGAATGTCCAATAATTAATAATTTGTGAAGAACATATGTATTATAAACACCACTCTTGTGCCAGTTTTAAAAGCAAAATATCAACTTAATAAAAAGACTGTTGGATAAAATATAGTTGAATAGTATCTAGTTGATGCATAAAGTAGTAGGGTTAGCAAGAGATTGATGAACTATTTTGGACAGGATACAAAGCCAAACATTTGTAGAAGGTCTAACAGCTTTGGTTTGGTTTTGCTTTGTCTTTTTCTTCTCGTGTCTTTCAAGGATTCTACAGCTCTGTCTTTGCTCTCCCACCCTCGCAAACACACACGCAAAAGAAAAAAAGGAAGAACAACCTGATTTATCCAAAATACTAAGACAAATAATACATTTGAGATTTTACTGACCCTTCTGAGATTGCAACTGAATGTAGTCTTACCTAAAAACCTGAACAACTTCTTGTGAAGTTGATCAGTGTCATTGCATAATGCACATTTGCAGGGGATCTATTCTGAACCACGTGTTAGAGATAGTTCTTTCAAATAGTTCTGGACTCTTCTCAGTTCAAATGAACTTGATATATTTCAGAAATTACTATTTTAAAATAAAGGAGCCTGGAAACAGATTGCATCCCCAGAAATCAAAAGTATTGACTAAAAGAACACTATGTCTACCAATCTAAGTACTGCTCCACTGTGAAATTTTTAGTCTGCATTTTCAGTTTAATTGAGAGCTCACCATTGTTCTTAGGAACATAGTAGGGACATCCAGTGAAACCTTAAAACATGGAAAATTAAGTCTAAGACATAAATATCCCATGTACACGGTAATATCATGTTACTTGAGTTACTTGAGTGTTTCAGAGTTTTTTCTAGATGGTTATTGTGCAAGGCCTGTTGTTCATGCAAGACAGTAATTGCAGCATAAATGAGTAAAGAGTAAATGTATCTTTATTTGGGTTACTCAGCTTTCTATACTACTCTGTGTTTTATGGTTTGTTTTTATTTATTTATTTTTGTATTTTTTTTCCTTTATATTAGCCCCTATTCCATGCCCCAGGGCTTCTTACCAGCTCCTCATTAAGGCATGCACCTTCTTGTGTCTCCCTATCAGCCTCCTGCACTGCAGTGATTAACCCATTATAGTACCAAGTACGATTGTTGCAGCATGTATTCAGATTCATAATACTGTCTCATTGTGAGCCACATTTTAGAATGAATTTTGAAAGAAATGAGAGGTGTGGTGAAATACATCAGTTTTCTACCAAAAATAGATCATGCCATACTGCCCAGATAACTTTCTTTCATAAATAATGGAGTGGATTTTTTTCTTAAGAAAGGAAATACAATAGATCTCAAGTCTGTGGGCATCCATAAATCATGTTATAGTGAGTTGCAGGGAGGAGGGGTATTATTTAAACCTGGGAAAACAGAGATTAGTTAGAAGAATTGTAAGGAACTGACTGAAAAAGAGTTGACCATGGGGTTGTGCTGGAAAAGGACCTACCAAGATGGACCAAGATTAGTAGTGGTGTCCTACACAGGACTGGTCTTTTTGTATAGTCATGTTTTTATTAATAACCGTGGTACAGGAAAGAAACCATGCGTTAATTAAATATGCTGATTACACAAAGCTAAGAAGAACTAACAATATAGGGAAGGGAAGGGAAGGGAAGGGAAGGGAAGGGAAGGGAAGGGAAGGGAAGGGAAGGGAAGGGAAGGGAAGGGAAGGGAAGGGAAGGGAAGGGAAGGGAAGGGAAGGGAAGGGAAGGGAAGGGAAGGGAAGGGAAGGGAAGGGAAGGGAAGGGAAGGGAAGGGAAGGGAAGGGAAGGGAAGGGAAGGGAAGGGAAGGGAAGGGAAGCTTGAGGTCTAAGAAAAAAAAATGAAGTGGTGTTTATACATCTAGTTTAGGTGGTTGACTAAAAGAAGAGGTATAATTTATGTACTTAAACAATGTCATAGAGTCATAGAATCATAGAATTATTAAGGTTGGAAAAGCCCTCCAAGATCATCTGGACCAACCATCTGGTATAACCAATGTCACCCACTAAACCATGTTACTAAGCACCAGGTCCAACCTTTCTTTAAACACCCCTAGCAACAGTGATGCCACGACCTCCCTGGGCAACCCATCCCAATGCCCGACTGTTCTTCCTGAGAATAAATGTCTCCTAATTTCCAACCTGAACCTCCCCTGGTGCAACTTGAGGTTATTTCCTCTAGTCCTATCACTAGTTATCTGCAAGAGGAAGACAAACCCCAGCTCCCCACACCTTCCTTTCAGGTAGCTGTGGAGAGCAATAAGGTCTCCCCTGAGCCTTCTCTTCTCTAAAGAACTCTAGTTCCCTTAGCCACTCCTCACAGAACTTGTGTTCCGGGCCCTTTACCAGCTTCATAGCCTTTCTCTGGACATGCTCCATGGTCTTGATGTTTGTTTTTTTTGTAGTGAGGGGCCCAAAAGTGAACACTTTACTCGAGGTGTGGCCTCACCAGAGCAGAGTACCAGGGGGACAATCACCTCCCTAGTTCTGCTGGCTACATTATTCCTGCTACAAGCCAGGATGCCACTGGCCTTCTTGGCCTCCGAGGCACACTGCCAGCTCATGTTCAGGTGAGCGTCTGTCAGCTCCCCCAGATCCTTTTCCTCTGCACAGCTTTCTGTTCACTCTCTCCCAAGCCTGTAGCATGGGTTGTTGTGGCCAAAGTGCATGACCCTGCACTGAGCCATGTTGAACCTCATCCCACTGACCTCTGCCCATCAATGCAACCTGTCTATGTCCCTCTGCAGGGCCTTGCTACCCTCTGGCAGATCAACACTTCCCCCCAGCTTGGAGTCATCAGCAAACTTACTGAAGATGCATTTGATTCCCACATCCAAATCATCAATAAAGATATTAAAGAGCATGGGTTCCAACACTGACCCCTGGGAAAAATATAGATTTTTCCATATTTAACACTTCCCGTTAACGAAATATGCCTATGAGCTTTAGATGAAACAAAAGTGTGATGAGGGATAGTTATCTAGCAATATTATTGTGTTGATTTTTTTGTTTGTTTGTTTCTTTGTTTGTTTGTTTCATTGAATGTTATTTTTCTAGGCAAAGTACAGGCAACCAATGTACAACTTCAGTCACCAATGTGTGAGAAAATAAAATCAAAGTGGGACAAGCTCAAAGGTTTATTGGGATGAGAAGGAAACGATATCTGATAAGGGAGAGTAGAAGTATTTCACTCTCCCTTAGTATTATTAAGTATTATTCACATGAACAAAACCAAGACTGAGACAGAACATAATTGTTGTCTATAAATATACAAGGAGTCAGAACAGCTATTTAAAGGATAATGTTGACATAAGAGTAAATGGTTATAAGATGGCCATGAATAAACTTAAACAGGAAATTAGGAGGAAGTACTGGAACAAAATCCTTGAGCAGCCCTCCAACAGAAGAAGGGGGAGCAAGAAACTTAGCTGGTCCCAATGTGAAACTTGAGCACTTCATGAAACCAATTATGTGATGTGTGGATGACAGCAAAAGCTGGGCCTTGAACTTGATTCAGGAGGTTCTTTTAAATCCTATTTCCTACTTTTCCAGGGGAAGCTGATTTAAATCTTCAGCAAGAGATGTTTTAGATGTTGATAACAATAATTAATACCTTATATTCCAGTAATACCCTAAATCCAAAGACCACAAAGTACATTGAACACATCTGGGAATTAAACATCTAAATATCCACCTGTGTTTTTACTATTATTTTGCAGCTAGGAAATTAGGATGCCCTGAGCAACTTGTTTTAGATCACTTGGAAAAATCTGTAAAAATGAAGAATAGACCTCACGGGTTCTTAAACCCTAGGTTTAAGAATAAACCTATAGTTCTGAAAATTGTCATCATGTTTTCAAGGATTTTTAATTCCAGAAAATGTATGAATTGTGTACAATTGCTCGTACAAAGCTATAAGCCATATGCTGCTTAGCTTAAAATGTCAATGAACGAGTCAGCAACAACAAGAAAATGAAGGTGTTTGTGAATGTTGCATTTAAAAAGCATTTAGAAAAATGAGAGTGGTCCTCCAAAGATGTATGCATCTTCAAACTCAGAACAATGCAGTATTTCACAGACATTAAGTAACGTGTCACGTAGCTACAAACAAGAATCATATAGCTTGAAAGAATGTTGATTTCCTCTTGGGGAGTTGGAGCTGCACCACTTCTTTGTGTGTTTATTCCCTCTCTGACTTCCACTGGGAAAGGTGCCAGAGGTGGCAAGGAACAGAGAGCAGCCGATCTGGCTCTGCTCCCTGCCCTGAAACCCTTTCCTCTCAGACCTGCAGAACCCTAGCCATACTTAGCTGGTATGCAGACAGCCATCCAACATACAGAGAAGACTGAACATGCTGTTTTGGATCTTTTCTGAGGACTTAAAGCCCTCTGCCTTGCCCCCAATCTTCCATCCCCATCCAGGAGTGTGAGTAAGTTCCTAAGTCCCTCTGGTTTCATACGTGCCATAGGGCTGCTTGCACTATTCCAATCCCTAATAACAAAGCACTGTATAGAATCTAGAATCATGGACTGGTTGGGGTTGGAAGAGACCTTTAAAGACCATCTACTACAACCCCCTGGATGGGCCAGGATGTCTTTCACTAGAGCAGGTTGCTCAAGCCCTATCCAACTTAATGGTTGATACAGAGATTCATTCAAAGGAAGAGATGATTTGTGCAGTTCCTACATAACAACACCCTCCAGCTGTTTTCAGTGCTGTGTCAGATGTTGGGTATGTTCCCTCAACAGAACAGAAAGGCCACTGGCTTCTGTTCCTTCAAGTTCCTCCCCCTTTCCTCCCTCTACCAAGATACTTACAAACCCTGAGCAGAGTGAGCCAGATGGGCTCCTGTGCCTGTCTAGAGCCATACCCCAAAAGTACAGGCTGTGCCCACAAAAATATATATTCAAGTCAAGGAAAACAGCATATGGGTAGAAGCTGGATCCAGCTGTGTGTATATCCTGTTAAAAGCAGGTGCTTGAAACAAGATCAAATACCTGCCCAGGTTAAATCAGTTTTAAGGATGAAGACTACTGTCTGGTGAATCTGGGAGTGGCAAGTACTGTCAGGATGGGGGCAAGGAGGAATGGGAAAAGGATACAGGGGATTTGTCAGCTACCTAAGCCTTCTCCAAAGTCTGAGTCAGAGCCCAAGGAAAACTACAGGTGATGGATAATTCATATCAAGAAACTATTTTCTAGGTTGCTAAAATTTATGTATGCTTCTTGGAAAAGATAACTGTGTGCAGGACCAATAGTTAGATTGCTCACACCAAAGACATGCTGCTGGCTTTCCTGGACCATAATCTCTGCAGTGGACAGAATACTGAGCATTGTCTCCCAGGATGCAAAACAATGGATCCCTGGTCCTTATAATACCATACACATAATAAATAAATCATAATAATTAATTCCCATACACAAAAAGACCAGATTCTGCCCATAAAAATATATGCTCTGTTTAAGTCAGAGGAAATTGCACGTGTGAGGCTGAGCACAGAAGCTGGCTCTAAGCCCACTCATAACTAAGCCATGCATGTGAGGACAGAATAGAGCCCATTGTCTCTTGAGAGCTTTTTAAATTTTCTTTGTTGTTTTCTAGGACGTGAATTACATAAACTGGAAAATATAATATTTCTCCAATGTTATGTGTCTCTCATGGGCAATTATTTATTTATTTAAAAATAATTTAATAAATGTTTTACCCCCGGCTGTAGAAATTGGTGAAAGGACGATGCATGCCTACAGTCTCTTCTTATAAATCTACTCTATGAAAGAAGCCACCTGATGCAAATGCCCAGGGTAACTTTTGATCAAGTTCTGTCCCAAATCATTTCTTCTGAGGCAAGGGGTGAAGGGCTTCCTCCCTCAAGTTCCAACAAAGACTTAACAAGGCCTCATGTAGTGACTAGAAGACAGACTGCCCTAGAAAATAGATAAAGCAGAAAAAATGTCCTTTCTGGTTTTCCTCAGGTTACAATATGATTTTACTGGCCTTCCCTTGGCTTCTGCCACTGCCCCTTTTTAAAGGTCTTCAGAAGAGCAGAGTGAGATGAAAATTAATGTGGTTTCCAACCCCATTAACTTTAAACCTCTTCTTCCACAGAATTTTAGCATAATTGTCCCCATCTATCCCAATACTTTATCTCCTCTCCCTGTCTCCCCAGAAGAGCTTTACAGAAACATAGACAGAAGAAAAGTCACACAAAGGCTTGTTTCCCTACTTTTCTAGAGAAAGATGATAGTGTGAGAAGGGTGTTTAGTCCCAAATCTCCTTCCTGCTGCTTCTGCCCTGGGACACACTGGCATATCATCTCAGACCAAAGTTTTTAGAAAGATCTGTATTTATTTTTGCCTGGAGACTCTGCCTTGGTTCTAGATAAGGCTCCTAAATTCTGAATCTAAACCTAAATATAAACTGAAAAAGGAGCCATCTGGTAAACTTGGGGAGTTATCTCTCCAGCTAAAGCAATGTGGGGCCAAGGAAACTCAACAGACGGTCTTCTAGTCACTGGCCCTGTCTCCTTCTCTCACAGCATCACTAACCATCTGAAAGGGCTCTGTTAAACACACAGAGCTGAGACACTAAAAATGAAGCCACGGCCTGTGTTAACAATCTTCATCTGTCCATTCTCTCATGTCCAAAACCCAAATATCAAAAATAAAGGTGTGTTAATTTTGGTTTCAAGCCAGCTTGGGGAGTGCAGAAAACAATTCAAAAATGTGAGAAAATCTGCAGAAATAGGGGTATGGGGGGGGAGAAAGGAAAAAAAAAAAAAAAAAAAAAAGCTGATGATGAGCTGATAATACATGACATAAAGGTATTTTGCCACCATTTAATAATACTTTGGAGGGAAGGAAATGTTGAAAGAGGAGTTGTTTACTTATTATTTTCAACTTCAGCATTCATTTGATACGTATTAGAAGGCTGAAATGCAACCACATTAGTGGTTAGGAGGTGCGCTTCGCTGTGAGCTTGTGGGAGGTCTTGTGCTTGAAGACACTGAAGTATTTTGCTTTTAAATGCTCTTTGCTTTAAAAGAAAAAAAAAAAAAAAAAAAAAAAAAAAAAAAAAAAAGATTTTTGGGATTTGATTAAATTGGTGGTCTGCTGGCTTTTTTCAGTCGGAAGTTACATGTAAGCTGTCTCCTCTCCTCTTCTCTCCCTCTCGCTCCTTCTTTTCCCCCACAGAAGGTTTTGCTAGGCATGTACATCCATTTCAGAATCTAATCATAGCCAACTTAAATCTTTCCAACATTACCCACATTAGTAATTGCAAAATAATAAACATGACAAAATTCAGATTAATAGGGCATCCTGCGTAACTCCTATTGCGGAGAGAGCCCTCTGGAATTCTAAGCATAATAGGTCTGTGTTTATTTCTCAACCGACGGCATAATGTGACTGATTTACAAGAGTTTAACTCAAGTGTTAATCTGACAGTGACGAAGAGCTTCTCAGTGGCAGAATCACTTACACTATCATATTAGTTGCCTCCTCTATTAAAGCAGTGTGGTCGATAATTGGAATGCTTTTATGTCTAGTGGTTCTGACAAGGCTCTCTTTAGGTCACATATGGGCGGTCTAGCTCACTGCACAGCTGAACAGTGGCAAATGATTTAAACTGAGAAAGTATTGTTCTCCTCGTATTATGGAGCAAGGGCAGTTCAAGGAAAGTAAGGCTCTGCACCGGCTACCTGCTGGTGTGTAGTAAAATAAGATGGACATGATACTGGGTCGGGAGTACAATTAAATCTATTTTGCACCAATGTGTTGGTGGACAGATGAGTTTCCACATGGCAGAGCTTTATGATCTTTAAGGTAGACTGAACTAATAGATTGGTGTGGAGCGCACTGAAGTTACTAAGGATGAGAAAGCAAGCAGCAGTACATTTGAACTACAGGTTTCTCATATGCTCCACGTCATGCTGAGTTTTTATAGCTCCTGGCTTTCAAAAAGCCTGTTTCAAAGAGGTTTGCGCTAGACTGGGCATGCAGTTTTGCTCTGCAGATATTGTCGCTACCGATTTAGTGGAATGCAATTAGGAAGCCTAAATTAAGTGGTAATGGAGAACCAGCTCTTGAAACTGGGGTTTCCACGGCAACCACTGCTTACAATACAGCCTTCAGTTAGTTTTCCCACTTTATCTGCAAAATGCACAATTGAGCTTTAAAACAGCTTTGTGCTGAAAAGCGCACTGTAAACAACTGTTTGCAATGAGAGTTTTACACTGTCTTTAAATACAACAAGCTATCAAATAAAATTTACTTGTCCACACTAATAAAATAAAAAAATAAAAAAATCCATGCAGTACAAAACACTAAAGGGTCCAGAAACTTATTATTCATTCTCGAAATGTATATATAATACAAAAATTCAAGATCTTGTGGATCCTCAATTCTTCTTTTAAGTCTTATCATTATTCCTCAATTTTAAGTCACATAATCCCATATCTCTCAGTAATGAGAAGAACTGAGCATTTTGGTACAAATACTGTATTTATCGCAATACTAATGCTATATAGCTATAAAGTGCTTTTTTTTTTGTCTAATATGAACTAATAAATGTGCATTTTCATCAGTCTTTCTTTTACATCTAGTAATCTTTTATGGATTTTTTTAATTGCCTTTATAATGTATTATTATATACTTCATAAATGTTCATATTTTGCAACAAAGTTACACTGTTCCATTTCTGAACTGCTTAATATTCTTGATTCTTTTAGAATCATATCCCAACTTTTGCATCTTTTCAACTATAACCTTTATAGTTGAAAATATAATATAACCTTATATTAAATATGTGTAAAAAAAACAGGAAAGTGAAAAGGATGATGCTAAGGTCACGTGTGAAATTTGTATTGACTGCCCTTTCCATGATAACCCCATCAAACTGAATCTCTAGGCTGAAATTACTTATTTGCATCCAGTTGTTTCAGCTCTGTTATACAATCACTAGTCTTGGATGAATAGTGTCAGGTGACTTGTAAGAGTTGAGGTCTTGGTGAATTTTAATAGTCTTCTTTTTTCCCTTTTATACTTTTTTGTTTTCATCAGGATAAAATCTCAGAGAAAATATTGTGTAAACATCACCAGGATAAGTTCAGAAGACACATCATGTAATTTTGATTTTTGACCTGTCAGGGTAATCTTTTAAGGTAGTGTTCCTTGGGGAAAAAAAAAAAAAAAATCATACAGCTAGTCAAAACACACCTAATTTGTGTCTCAGCTGAAGTACAGCAACCCAAGCACCTCACAGTGCTTCAAGGCTGATGCACTTGTGAGTGTGTGTGTGTTATAGCAACCATGCTGGGTTGATGAAGGGAGAGAGAAAGAGAGAGGGAAAGGATGGTAAGCTAGGGTGGTGGTAGGGGGAGGGACTGGGGGGCTGTGGATGCCTTCCCTAAGGAACCTTATGGTCAGAGGACTGCATCTCAGCATCCACAGTCACATATAAATCTGGATTTGATATAGTCTCTGCAGACTTTGAACATGCCAGGCAGGGAAGCTTGCCCTTCACAGTACGGGTGCTCTTTCAGTTGTGCTGATCAGGCTGTGTGTATTCTGATCTGCTCAAAACAGTCTTTTGAGCACTAACCAAAACCAGAATGGGGATAGGAGGGCTCATTGCAAAGTTCACATCTCCTCCAGTGTGTGCCGGTGCTAATGGGAGCTTCTCCCATGATGGGTAGGTCATAAAACACGCAGCTGTAGAGATTGTGCAGGGTGAGCAAATCAAAGAACTTAGCTATAAAAGTGATGTGTGTGCCAATATTATTTAATATTAACTTGTGAAAATTGTTGAAGAAACACATCTTTCCATATATCAGAATTGGCTCTAAAGCTGAATCAACGGATTAATAGGGTTATTTGTAATGATATTGTCCTCATAAAGGCTTTATTATTTAGGAATCAGAGTTTGAAATTGTAATTTCTTTAATGATTTTTCATCACATAAATTAGCCTGCCTCAACTACTCCGTCTAGAAGGCATGGGGAGAGGTTGAGCTGGTTCCCTTCTTCATTCTTACACAAAATCTGCTCATTTGGACTGATCCCAAATTTTAAAGAAACAAGTTCCTGGAAGAAACACAGAATGCCAGCGTGCACAAGACTTTCACAGGGCATCTCGTTTCAACACTGACTGCCTGCATTTTATCGGAGTACTAAAGGACACATTGAAATTATTTTGTTCTGGCACCAGTGCGCATTGTGATGTGTATGCATTCAATTGCACTTGACAAATCTTTGGGGCAAACAAAGTGGTCTAATGTAAGGAAATATCTCAGCATATTCCAAAATGACATTTTTAGACCAAACATGTGTTCAATTGATTTGCCTTCTCCAGAGATCACTTTTGAATCCAGGCCAGTGATAAGTATGGGAGCAGCCTCTTGCTGAAGGCCAGGCAGGTCAGCGGCGCTTCCGCTGGTATTTCCTGCGTCGCTGAGTCCTGCACCTCACTGTACAAATAGCTCCACATGGCATCCTGAGAGCGTGCCAGGGAATTTTGTGATCACATGCCAAGCCGAGTTGTCAGGTTCCACTCCACTGCTGCGTGTGTATGTGTGTGCTCATATGTGCGTGTGGCTGGAGCTAACTTCAGACTGAGTAATTACCATAATCCAAACAGGGCCTTTACCATCTTATTTGCATTCAGCCAGCAGTGCTGTTTTTATCAGCACCACTACTGAATTGTTGCAAAGTTTTAATTATCTTGACAACTCTCCTTTTTTCCTTCATTTCCTTTTATTTTTTTCCTTCCCCCTTGGGTGGTGTCAGGATTTCAGTGATCATCCCCCTATGGCAGCAATCAGATTTCTGCAATAGGAGGTTTTCTCCCTTTTTCTTCTCCTAGTAGTAATTTAGGGTATCCCACCTCAAAGACTGCTCAGAGTGGGGACAGAAGTGGAGGAAGGTTGTCTTTATTAATTAATCCATAATATTTTTCTCAGTAAAAGTCATTCTAAATGCCTTTTTTTTTTAATTCTATTTGAAGCCCTGGTGTAACTTTACACATATGTGTAGTCTTGCTGAACTGAAAGAAACTATTTCCTATGCAGAAAGCTACTCCCTTGCATAAATGTTTGCCAGACTAGAGCTTTAGTTGTCATGTTTTCTGTATTTCCATAATCTTTTGATTTAGGATTAGTATAAAATGTATCATGTCACTTATATTTGCTCTCTCTCAAACACTGCTTTTTCAGTATTTGAATGCTAAGTTAGACAAATTCAACCTTGAAATAAGACACCATTTCCTAGCAGTAAGGGTAATTAAACATTGGAAGAGCTTACCCGGGGAGGAGGTGGACTTACTGTAGCTTGGAGTCTTTAAAATGAGATTAGATACCTTTCTGAAAGACAAGATTTAATCCAGCTTCTGGGGAAATATTCTAGTGTATGTGCATGGGAGGTCAAAGAAGTCTCTTTCAATGTCGGGCTAGAAATCTGAGTTTGGATGTATTTCAGTTCAGATGGAAAGATAAGTTATAATGTCTACACGCAGGAACTGTCTTTTGGGAATACTGTCAAATATTATTTTTCCAAATTGTGTATTCTCAGCTACAGACAATAAGGTTTTGTTCATTACATTTTGCATTGCCTGTTTTAAGTAGTTGAAAATTGCAAAGGACAATACAGATAAGATACATTAGTATGAGACTGTTGTGGTAGAATAGAAGGCCTTAAAGCCTAAAGATCTGTGCCCTGAACAAATGCAAAACTAGTCTGTTGTTTTTTAAGGTTCAATAGATATCTTAAAAATAAATAACATTAATATTTGTCTAAATCTATAATATAATTGTATTTAGCTATTCCTCTTTTACAAGCTTTATGCATTAGATTGCATATAATTGTTGTCCAGCGGTTGTTAGACATTTGTTTTGCTATAGTTTGGCCTTATGCACACCTTATCCTTGTTTTCCCTTTAAAGGGAAAAAAAAAAAAAAAAAAAAAGAACCATTAGGGATTTCTCTTTAAATCCAGCAATCTATGCATACTACTACGAATCAATGCTCTGTAAGCTGTCTGGTGTTCTGCAATAAATTCTAGCTTTTATAGACTTTTGCTGGGCCAGGTAGCTGCTAATGCCATAGAAATTGATTATTTGTGGTGTTCTTATCACTGCTTAAAATATCTAATTGCTTTTTCTCCACAGATTTGGATTTGGCTTGCTTGATGCTGGACGATTAATGAAGGAAGCCCTAACTGGACAAATGTTGGTCTCCTGAGACAATGTGTTGTTGATAACAGGTCTGATTTGAGCAAGTCTAGTCAAATTCAATTTTCATACTATTTAAAGAAACACACAACACACTCCACTGAGTTTGGGGATGGTTTGTTTTTTTGTTTTTTTTTTTTTGTTTTTTTTTTCAAATCTGTTTTGCTACCAAAGTTTATTCCCATTAAGTATTAAGCTTTGCAAAGCACCAAAGACTCATATCTGTCAGTTGCAGAGACATATTTTGCTTCAATTTAGTAAGCTTTGCTCAAAATTTGTCTTTATTCTTTCACACGTGCAGACTGGGCTATGTAATTCATCACTGTATGACTGTGCCTGTGGAGGAATTATTGCACTCTGATTATTTTGAACCCTAAAATTATTGATTGAAGTAAAGAAGAGACAAAAAGGTCTTGCAATCAGTTCTCAATCTAGCAAGATTCTCAACCTTCTTTAATGGCAGATAATCCTTAGACTAAAAGTTTATGCAGTTACTTCTCCTGTATGATTTTTTTGCTTAGCTGTATCTGTGTTATTAATTTACTTGAAGTACAAATTATTTTCCACTGTACTACCAAATCAAGATAACCACCAGATATCAAGTCACTATCTTACTGATCACTGCTCTAAAAGTAAAATTCAGCTCAAGCTCAGTCCCAGCTCCAGCTGAAGAGGAAAAAAGTTCTCCCACCCCACTAGAATACTAAACTCCCAACATGTTCCCCTTCTGCATCAAGACGAAGCAACTACATCTAGAGGTTTTCCCAAAAAGGCAGTAGTGTGATGGTTGATGTGTTGTCCATGGGTGTGTAGGAGCTTTCACTTCAAACCAATCAGCCTTGTATGCCACAGTTGACTTGCATCAGCAAGTAGGATTTTAAGTACTTTCCTCCTTGGAAACCTCTAATTTTCTTGAAATAGGTAAACCATAGCTAAGAGGAACTTGGGTCCAAGTGCCTTAAACCCCTGTTAACTTTTGTGCCAGTCTTTCTAACTTTTATCTCCAAAAGAGGCTATTGAAAGAGGGACTAACACTCTGGAATTCTCTCGTCAGTGTGAAGCTGACAGTATTTGATCAAAAGGAATTAATAATCCAGTTCTTGTGTTTTGCATCATTATCACAGTCATAGCAGTTGTGCTGTAAAGTAATCTTTATCTAACAACCTCACATATGAGGACACTATGAGGATGATCCAGGTCAAGTCTCTCTCCAGTCCCAGGAAAATCAACCTTTTCATTGCCACCCCACCCCTTAACCACACTACCTGAATCAGGATGCTTCCTCTCTGTTGGGGACATAAAGACATCACATTTTAAGACACGATTAAACTCTGGACAAAACAAAAAAGAACCCCACCTGTAAATAGATAATAAACACCTAGGAGGAAGTCATCCTACAAGCCAAGCCATATTATTATTGCTCGTATATTTTAGTCAGACTACTATTAATATAGACTATGCAAACAGTCCTTATGGTTTTGTGCACCTCTAGATCAACAACTTGTGCATGCTTTCCAAACATTTCTCTAGAAAGGGCAGGAGTACACTAGAAAAGTGCAATCCTGTGGGATGGTTGCTTCCCAAATTTGTGTGTTCCATACACCCTTGGAGTGATTCCCAGCAAAGTGATGGCTCAGAAGTTAGACCCCTGAGGGACATGAGCACTCTTCTTTCTCTCTGGATCAATGTTACCATGTGAAAGGCACAGTAAGGAAGTCTGTTTCTTAACACTGTATCTGCTTAAAATCCTGAAAGTGTGATTAATTAGGTGTGATTAATTAAATCATGAGTCATGACCTCCTTTTTTTCCTGTCACATCACTTATAAACAAGAGGACAGTTAGTGAAGTTAAGTGATATAGGACAGTAAATATAGAGGCAATAAAAGGAAATGTCTTGTGCTGCATATGGTCAACCAGTGGGATTTTCTGGTGCAGGTGCCCACCTAACAAATAGTGCTACTTGTCTTGGAACAGTAGTTGTTAACGTGATTACCATAATTGATGGGACCAGTCCTGTATTCCCGGGACTTCTGGGTGCACTGGGAATGCAGAAGTGAGTCCTGCTTGGCTAATAAAGTACAAGCAAGTGCTCCGTGTGCTGGCAAGTCAGAAAAGAATGTTCTCCATGGACAATAACACTATACTGCTAGCTTGATCTATTACTTGCCATTTTATGGTTTGGTTATTTGTTTATTTATTTACCTTTTGAATTCCTCTGGAAAACACAGTACTGGCTCTCACTGTTGACTAAACAACCAGGCTTGGGCAGAAGATATAGCATTCTTCTTCTCTGATGTTTATATTGCAACAACTAACAACAATTTTATTGCAGAAAAAGATTGCAAAATAGGATGTGGATGTCCATCTTCAAAGAACTCTAGTTGCCAAGTGAAAACCAGTTAATTTTGATGGTGTGGCTGACCACTTTCTCAGCATCCACTCCTTGTTGAAATGGCAAAGGAATGCTGTATCCATAGATAAGGTGAAGAACCACCTGTTGCTCTAGCTGTGGGTTTTCTGTTTTTTCTTTTTTTCTCTCTTGTGTCAATGATTTACAAGGACTTTTCTTATTACTGGCAGTAGAGGATGTGCTAACTAGTATTTATGCAGTCAGAAATAGCATGGCTTAGAATTAGAGCTTGTGTAACTCTGTCAAGTACTCATAATTATTATGTTTATATATTTTAATCTTTATATCGTAAGGAGTCCACTCATAATTTGTTTTGTTTATTATCATGTTTGCTATTTTAAAGAACAGTTCTCTGGAAGGTGCCTACTTTATAATGTTCTCACTTCCTTATAAAAGATCTTATTTAAAATAATCTTTATTTTCAATTATGAAAATACTTTCCTGATCTCATTAAGCTCCCCAAAAAATGAAGTGTTATTTTTTTCTTTTTATTTGTGATAATACAAATTAAATACACCTATGGTGAACTAATTACTATGTTTATGTTCTTTATACAGCACAAGCTTGTTAACTGAATGTGGAGACATGAAGCAAGCAAAAACAAAGAGAAGTGTGAACAGCTTTGCTGCCACTATTGTCTATGACACTGTATTAGGTCCCAATTTAGGATCAATGAGTGAATAGGTATGTAAGAGAAAAACACCACTATTCTACAAAGAAAGGGTATTTAAAAGGATATTTTTTTTTTTTTTAAGGAAAATTCATGTAAAATACCTTCTCAGACACCACATGATGATGATACTAAAGAAGGAGCTTAATTTGGTTGTCTTTTAATTTCGGATCTTTACAGTGGAACGGTGTTATGGACAGGTAATAACGTTCTTGATCTTATCATGTATTGCCTCACTATTAACCTTGCTGTTTTTCTATTGAAGTTACTCATATGAGAGAAACCACTGTGTTGTAAAATTTATAGGTACACCTTCTGTCCTTCACTTTTGAACTTAAAATGGATTTGGGCATTAGAATGCTGATGCGAATTGCAGCATCTTTCTGAGTTATGTGGTTTACCTTAAAAACCATTTTGCTAATTGTAGAGATAAAAGATATCATCACCTTTGTTTAACCATGGAAGTGCTGATTTTCAGATTACTTGAAGTTTTAATTATTGTGATTATAATTCAGTACAGTCTCCATGACATTTCACATGCAGAAGTTACTTCAGTGTAAACTACTTGGGATAACAGGCAGAAATAAATAGCTTTGTCTCTGTATTTTTATAAGATACTGGAAATTGAGAGGCCAAGACACAGGACCATCCATTGCTGTGATTCCTCTCCATGGATGTCCATGCTACATTTCCTTCCTTACATACTAGAGTACAAAAGTGATTCCTTCACTAGCTGGGATTCATTGGCCTTTATTATGCTTAAGTTTCCACTGACTTAGGTGGCATACAAGACTTTGTAGAAGATATGAGCAATGTCTGGAATAGCTGCTCTGTCTTCCAGTCCTTTGTTTACCCAAGGCAAGGGAAAGCACTCGATCCAGGAGCCAGCAACATATCTTACCTTTCTTCAGGCCTGACCATGATGGACTGATATAGACATGAGTTGTATCATCAGAGTGATATCAAGTCCATCAGCATAAAATGGACTTTGTCAGTGTTAAGTGTTGGTATTAAATGCTAGAGGTGGGAATGGCTTGGAAAACATTGGGAGGAAAAAAAAAAAGAGAGAGAAAAAAAAAAAAAAAAGATGAATTTGTATTTCACATAAGTTTGTTTATTTAAACAAATAATAATAGAGACAGAAAGGGACTAAAAGAGGAAGGAGGAGGAGTAAACACAGGGTAAAAAGTCACATATATATATATACATATTTAATATTTCTTTTAACTGGGATCAGAGGTGGAGATTATATTAACACCCAAATTCTCCACCACAGGTGAGGGCTGAGACACAGCTGACATTTTTTCCTCCAGTCCTCTCCATAGAATTGAGCCAGTTTTTCCCTTTGTGTTAAATATTGTATTAACATCATTAATAAACCCATTTGCTTAGTGTATTATCTGTGATTCTGTGAACACTGTAATATCTTGTTGTAAACATATAAATAGAATATTCATTTGTCTTGTACAAGTTGCCAATGTACTTTATAATAAACCAAGTAATTTTGACAGGAAAAAATAAAAATAAAAAATAAAAAAATGACCAACCCTAACCTAACAAGATTCAAACAATGAGCTCAACACTGGCACAAATCCCATCCATTAAAAAAGTCAGTAGTATTATATTTTCTTTTATAATTTGAAGGACAATGACAGAAATGCAAGAGATGTAGCAATAAGGACCATGTGGTCCCTTCTCTTCAAGGGTCTAATACAGAGCCTATTAAGTTAACGTACATACTCCCTTTGATTTTAATAGGCTTTGCATAACTCAGAAATTATTGAAAATGAATGGCTGAAGAAAACAATCACCCTGTTTATATTTGTTGGTTTATATCCATAATAAATTTGTAACAAATAAAAACTGTTAAAACAGATCCAAATGCTTATCATTATATTAAAATGCAAGAGGACCTCTCTTCCAGCTCCAATGTAAAGACACAAAGTCATGAACATCAGAAGACAGAAAATCATAGAAAAAATCATAGAAACACAGGGTTGGAAAGGACCTACAAGATCATCTAGTCCAACCATCCACCTATCACCAATACTACCCACTAAGCTATTAAATCATGTCATGTAGCACCTTGTCCAGGCCCTTCTTGAACACCACCAAGGACGGTGACTCCACCACCTCCCTGGGCAGGCCATTCCAGTGCCTGACCACATTTTGAGAGAAGAAGATTTTCCTCATAGCTAATCTAAATCTCTCCAGGCACAACTTGTGGCCATTTTTTCAAGATTTTTTTGGTCAAGATATTTTTCAAGATCCTTATTGGAAACATGACTGCCTACTTCATCTTGTATCTTTCTTGAAGGTGATCCTTCCAAAAACACCTATCTTTGTGCAAGCAGTTATGAATATCAAAGAGCAGTGTGGAGAACTAGTTGTGAGAGACAAAGAGACAGTATCACCAAGTGATAATAACACTACTGTAGTGGGTTTACGTGGCAAGGTTTTGGTAGCAGGGAGCCATAGGGGTGGTTTCTGTGAGAAAGATCTAGAAGCTGCCCCATGTTTGGGAAGGGCCCCATTGTTTTCCAGATCCGAGCCAATAAGCGATGTTGTTTTGCGCCTCTGTGAGAGCATATTTAAGACAGGGAAAAAACGCTGCACCACACAGCAGCCGGGAGAGTCGAGGGAGTGAGAGAACAGCCTTGCACCAAGGTCAGTGTAGAAGGAGGGGGAGAGGTGCTCCAGGCGCCGGAGCAGAAGTCCCCTGCGGCCTGTGGTGAGGACCATGGTGAAGCAGGATGTCCCCCTGCAGCCCATGGAGTACCACGGTGGAGCAGGGTTCCATGCTGCAGCCCGTGGAGGAGACCACGGTGGAGCAGGTGGCCCTGCACCGACGGAGGCTGCCACCTGTGGAAGACCCCTGCTGGAGCAGATTCCGGGCCGGACCTGTAGCCCGTGGAGAGGAGCCCACGCAGGAGCAGGTGACCTGGCAGGAGCTGCTGCCCGTAGGGGAGCCAGGTTGGAGCAGTTTGCTCCTGAGGGATGGACCCCGTGGTACGGACCCATATCTGGAGCAGTTCTGAAAGAGCTGCTGCCTGTGGGAAGCCCACGCCGGATCAGTTCATCAAGGACTGCATCCCGTGGGTGGGACCCCACAGCACAGGGGATGAGAGTGACCGAGAAGGAGCGGCAGAGAAGAAGTGCTGTAGACTGACCATAACCCCCATTCCCCGTTCCCCTGCGCCGCTCGGGGGGAGGAGGTGGAAAAGGGTGGATGGGGGGGGAAGGTGCTTTTGTTTTTTTTTTTTTCCTTTGTTTTCTCACTTCTCTCACTTGTTAGTTGTAGGCAATAAATCTTACTATCTCCTTATGCCGAGTCTGTTTTGCCCGTTACAATAATTATTGCGTGATTTTCTCGTCCTTATCTCAATCCTTGAGCCCTTTTCACATATTTTCTCCCCATTCCTCTTTGAGGAGGGGGAGTGAGAGAGCGGCTGTGGTGGAGCTCGGCTGCCCACTCAAGCGGAACCACGACAACTACTCAGAGACAGTATCACCAAGTGATAATAATACTACTCCAGGAACAGATTATCTCACAGATTCTTTTCTTCACCCTAGAATTTTACCTTATAAATACCCACTTAAATATATATATATTATTAAATTGGAATAAATTAATGCAGAGAAGTAAATAATGAGGGTTAGCAGATATCCAGCTATCCACATGGTCACAAAAACTACTTACCTCTTAGGGTAGCCAGCTTTCTCATCAGAGTAGTGGATTTATTTTCCAGATACCACTGGATTTCCATTTCACAAAAAAAGATCTGAGGAAAAGAAAGATGAAGTGATTTGCTTGGGCAAGCACAGACCTAGGAAGAACCAGATCCCCCTGATTCCTGCTTAGAGGCTACCCTTTCCTGTCTGTGATGTGGAAATAATATAAATATTATCAAGCACCTGCAAAAGCCTTTCACCTGTTTTTGTTCTGAGTGACAGAGCCCAGAGGATGATGTGTGAGCTTCCCACTGGTCTGCAGGGAGCATGATGTAGCTGATACAATTCCCAGCTTCAGCACACCTGCAAGGTCTCATTGATCGGCTGTTTGGGCCTCTGAAAACTCAGAAATCTATTATCAGTGTGAGCATGTGCTTATTGATCAGCTTACCTGCTCCTGCTCCTTGTGTGCACTTAATTGTACTGGTGTGCACACAGAAGCACACATGTAAATATGCACACACATATGCATTTGCACATATTAGCATGCACACATGGGGGTATATATGCTAAAGGCTTTACATACTTTTTCTGTTTTACAAAACTGCACACAAATAAAAAGAATGGACCTTCTCTGTGAAACGTGAGCACAGAAACACTCACAAGTGGCCAAGAGCTGCTAAATAATTAATCAATAGAGCTGCATGGCAGTTTGAAATGTAAATGTGATGGATGAAGGTGTGATGCTTGTCATCAAGCAGAAAATGATGTGACTGGAATGGATAACCTGCAGTACCTGCTGACTGGCAAAAGCTTGGACACAAAGATAAAGTAAAGTCATCAGAAAGCAGCCTCGGCAACCCCTAATTCTTGCCTTTGACCCACAATTCACTTTCATGTCCCTGTCCCAGAAGAGATGTTTAAAAAAATGATGAAGAGAGATCTTGGGGTGGGAAAGGGGAGAAAAAAAATACATCTAAAGAAATGCTACCTGACAAGGCTGCAGGCTACATTCTTGAGAACACCTTTCTTTTCTTTATATTCTCCTTCTTCTGTTAAATAAAAATGCAGCTCCTTTTTTCCCTCTCCTTTTTTCCAAAACTCTCCTGAGCCGTTCCTGCAAGTGGTTCTGTGACTCGGAAGCTGACAACAGCTGCATGCAAAGGAACAAAGCACGATAGTGACAATTCAGAGTGCAAGCAGGTGAGAAAGACACCTTTTACTTATCAAACTAGGCTGTAAAAAAAATGCTCTTTTTACTCAGTGAGCTAGAAATAGAGGTGATCTAACAAGGCACTGATCCAAATTCTTTATTTGTGCGGAGATGTAATGCTAACAGGATTTTTAGGTTGACTAGTAGTCTATGTCCCCTCCATTCAAGTAAGGAAATATTCCTCTGATTTGGAAAGAGGAAAATCCATATAATTACCGTATATTATGTGACAGGAAAATGTATGCCATGATGGCAAAGGGTGACAGAAAATGTCGATCATAAAATATGTTTTCAGCAACTTCCTACACTAGGCATTACATTCCTCTTGCGGAGAAACTCAGCATGATGAGAGTCAATACAATTCTCTTAATTTGAGAGAAATGAAATTTTGTACACAAAAAAAAAAGGATGGGGGGGGAGGGAGGTTGTTGGGGAGGCGGCAGGGTGTTTGATTTTTTTTTAAGAAATGCAAGCCTGCAAGTAGTGCAAGGAAGATTTAAAAGTTTGATGGCTCTTTCTCCCTAGTAGAGAGAATCCTCTTTCTCAGTAAGTACCATTTAGCAGGTTGTTCTGTTTGTTTGGTTGGTTGATTTTTTGCTTCTTTTGTTATCAAAATCCCATTCTTTTCAGAAGGTGAAAAATATCATGTTTTAACATTAGATTTCCAAACTTCCCTGAAATACACATTAGCAGATAACACCCACTAAAAGTGAAAGCTAAATATAGATATATAATAGTGCATTGGCATGCAAAATAGATGTTTTATCATTTCTTAGGCATAAAACATACATACAAAATATTCACTAAAAATCTTCTATTATTTTTAAGAACTCTATAGACACATTTGCCTCTGAAGTGCTCCAAGATCTCCAAAAAATGAACAGACTGATGTTCTCATGTTTCTTCAACTGATTATTTTTACTTGTTTGTGTGTGTGTGTTTTCCTTTATTTGGTTTTTAGATTGTTATATTGCCATTACACAAAAGACAGAGTGAAAGCACAAAAGTATTTATAAATAAAATATGTCAAACCAAATATCAAAAGTCAAGAATTAGAGCTTATACTAAAATAGCATCCTAGTTGGCCCAACTCCATAGTATAGAATCTACTTTTACTCTTGTCCTGGTTTCAGTTAGCACAGAATTAATTTTCTTCCTAGTAGCTGGTGGAATGCTGTGTTTTGGCTTAGAATGAGAAGAGTGCTGATAACACCCCGATGCTTTAATTGTTGCAGAGCAGTGCTTACACTAAGCCAAGGACATCTCAGCCTTTGCTCTGTCCTGCCAACGGGCAGGCTGGGGGGTGCAGTAAGAGCTGGGAGGGGACAGACCCAGGACAGGTGACCCAAACTAGCCAAAGGGGTATTCCATACCATCTGACGTCATGCTAAACAATATATAGGGGTGGCTAGCCGGGGGGAGGAGGCCGGACTGCTCGGGGTTAGGCTGGGCATCGGTCAGCGGGTGGTGAGCAATTGCATTGTGCATCACTTGTTTGTACATACTATTATTACTTTCGTATTATCACCATTGTATCATCATTATTATTATTATTATTATTATTTTCCTGTCTTATTAAACTGTCTTTATCTCAACTCACGGGCTTCACTTTCCATTTCTCTCCCCCGTCCCAGAGAGGGAGGGGGGAGGGTGAGCGAACGGCTGCGTGGTGTTTAGCTGCCAGCCGGGTTAAACCACGACAGTCTTTTTTGGCGCCCAACGTGGGGCACGAAAGGTTGAGATAACGGCAGATCTGACCAGAGTGTGTTAAACTAAAATTGGTATAAGTATTAGACCTGCTTAATAGTCACTTGTCATAATGCTGATTGCTTTAATCTCAACTGTGCTGCGCCTGTTTTCCAAATTGAGTATTATAGCACGTTATTTTCCGTATGTGCTCTCTGTCATGTTGTTTATCCTCTCCGGGCCCTGGTTTCAGACCATTATGGTACTGTGTGTTGTATCAGTGGCTTATGAGATGATGAAATATCTGGCCATGACTCTAACCTGGTATTTGTACTCAGTAACATCTTCGATTCTATACTTTGGAAACTGTATTTTGGAAACTATTAGCAATTGTATCTGTTGCCTTTTTTCATTAGGGAGTCAATCTGTGGAGGGGAAAGGGGAAGATAATTTTTCTTACTTGATCACTCTCCCTTTCTCCTTCACCACCCCTGTACCCTCCTTGATCACTCTCCCTTCCTCCTTCACCACCCTCTTATCCTCCGAGTTTATTACAATAGCTCTCCAAGATATTGAATATCCTTGGGATACTCAGACCAGCATAGTCCTGTTGTTCTGCCTCCTGAATGCACTTCAGGTTCTGCTTAAAGTTAAACAACTACTTAGGAAGCTCATCCGGAGATCTGCCCGGAGGCAGTATAGTTGTGGGTGGCAGGGAGTATGGGAGGATATGGGCAGGCATCTAGACCAGTTGGCACCCCCAGTGTTTTGGAAATTCACCCCTGAACAAGTGCAAAATCCTCAAAAACTGGCAGAATGCTTGAATAAAAGGTGTCGCGATTCGGGAAGTTCCAAAGTAACACAAATCATTGTAACATGCTGGGGCCTGGCTTACGCCTATCGAGCTGCCATGGATACTGCTATCAACTTAGTGACAGACCCTGCGGCCACTCCAAGTCCCGTGACAGATCCAACGGCCACTGTGACCCCTACGGTGGACTCTGCAGCCGCTCCAGTCCCAGCTTCTGCAGATGCTCCAGTCCCAGCTTCTGCAGATGCTCCAGTCCCAGTTCCTGCAGTCGCTCCAGTTCCAGCTCCGGCCGCTACTCCAGTCCCAGTTCCTGCAACTGCTCCAGTCCCAGCTCCTGAAGCTGCTCCAGCTCCAGCTCCTGAAGCCGCTCCAGCTCCAGCTCCTGCAGCTGCTCCAGTCCCAGTTCCTGCAGTCGCTCCAGTTCCAGCTCCGGCCGCTACTCCAGTCCCAGTTCCTGCAACTGCTCCAGTCCCAGCTCCTGAAGTCGCTCCAGCTCCAGCTCCTGAAGCCGCTCCAGCTCCAGCTCCTACTGCTGCTCCAGTCCCAGCTCCTGCAACTGCTCCAGCTCCAACTCCAGCTCCTGTAGCCGCTACAGCTCCGGTTCCTGCAACTGCTCCAGCTCCTGTAGCCGCTCCAGCTCCTGTGGCCGTGTCAGAGAAACGAGCTGTAGCAGTGCAAGTTGACCCTGCAGAGGGCATTCCAACCCCTGTGGCAGACCCTGTAACAAAGTCAGAGAAACGAGCAGTAGCAGTGCAAGCTGCCCCTGTAGAGAAGGTGAAAATATGGTATAGAAATTCAAGTCGTTTAGAACGCAGAGAGTCTTCTGCCAATCCAGGTAAGGCTTCTGCCAAAACTAAGTATAGAGATGACGAAGATGATGACGACGCTGGGCCGTCAAGGATTCAGGAGGAGGAAGATGAGGATGCCGAAAGAGCAACAGTAACTACCCGAAGCCTAAACGAGCGCGAGCTACGAGATGTGCGAAAAGATTTTGGTCGCTGTATAGGTGAGCAGCTTGTCACCTGGCTGCTCCGGTGCTGGGACTCTGGAGCCAATTGTGTGGAATTAGACGGCAGGGAAGCCAAGCGGCTGGGATCCCTTGCTCGAGACGCCGGCATTGACAAAGCAATTGCAGATGGAGCACGACCCACCAGCCTCTGGAGGCGTCTCCTCTCAGCTGTGAGGGAAAGGTATCCCTTCAAGGAAGATATTTTATGTCTACCAGGCAAGTGGACCACTATGGAGAAGGGAATCCAGTACCTGAGGGAATTAGCCGTACGGGAAGTGATTTATGAGGATCCAGACCTCAAACAAACATCCACAGATCCAGATGAAGTCAAGTGTACACGACCCATGTGGCGGAAGTTTGTACGGAGTGCACCATCATCATATGCCAGCTCATTGGCAATAATGGCCTGGAAAGAGGATGAGGAACCCACAGTGGGTGAAGCGGCTAAACAACTCCGGCAGTACGAAGAAAGTCTCTCCTCTTCCTTACAGGCCTGCGTCTCAGCTGTGGAGAAACTTTCTGAAAAGGTTCACCAACTTGAAGAGAATCTATTGTCCTCCCCACCTGAACCAACCAGTGCCCACCGACCAAAGGAGAACACTTGGGAGAAACTTTCTGAAAAGGTTCACCAACTTGAAGAGAGATTATTCTCCTTCGCACCTGTACAAAGCAGTGTCTCAGCTGTCAGGGGTAGGCGTTCACCCACACAAGGAAGACGATATGGTGGGTACTCACCCCGTGCCACCCTGTGGTTTTACTTACGAGACCATGGAGAGGACATGAGAAAGTGGGATGGAAAATCTACCGCGACCCTAGAGGCACGGGTACGTGAGTTGCAAAAGAAAACAATCAGGAAAAAGGGATTCTCCGAAAAGTTTGCTGCTCCAACTTCCAGCAGACAGTCCTTCAAACACAGAAACGAGGAAGATTCTGACCAGGATTAGGGGGGCCCTGCCTCCAGCCAGGGGGAGGAAAGGGACAATCGAGTTTATTGGACTGTGTGGATTCGATGGCCTGGCACATCACGCGCACAGAAGTATAAGGCTTTAGTAGACACCGGTGCACAATGTACTATAATGCCATCGAGCTATAAAGGACCAGAGCCCATCTATATTTGTGGAGTGACAGGGGGATCTCAGCAGTTGACTGTATTGGAGGCTGAAGTGAGTCTGACTGGGAATGAGTGGGAAAAGCACCGCATTGTGACTGGTCCGGATGCTCCATGTATCCTTGGCATAGACTATCTTAGAAGAGGATACTGCAAGGACCCAAAAGGGTTCCGGTGGGCTTTTGGTATTGCTGCCTTAGAGACAGAGGGCATTAAACAATTATCTACCTTGCCTGGTCTCTCAGAGGACCCTTCTGTTGTGGGGTTGCTGAGGGTCGAAGAACAGCAAGTGCCAATTGCTACCACAACTGTGCACCGGCGGCAATATCGCACTAACCGAGACTCCCTGATTCCCATCCATAAGCTAATTCGTCAATTGGAGAGCCAAGGAGTGATCAGCAAGACTCATTCACCTTTCAATAGTCCCATATGGCCAGTGCGAAAGTCTAATGGCGAGTGGAGACTAACAGTGGACTATCGCGGCCTGAACGAAGTCACGCCACCACTGAGTGCTGCAGTGCCGGACATGCTGGAACTTCAGTATGAACTTGAATCGAAGGCAGCCAAGTGGTACGCCACAATTGATATCGCTAATGCATTTTTCTCCATCCCTCTAGCAGCAGAGTGCAGGCCACAATTTGCCTTCACTTGGAGGGGAGTCCAATATACCTGGAATAGGCTGCCCCAGGGGTGGAAACACAGCCCTACCATTTGCCATGGGCTGATCCAGTCTGCACTAGAGCAGGGGGAAGCTCCTGAACACCTGCAGTACATCGATGACATTATTGTGTGGGGTGACACAGCAGAGGAAGTTTTCGAGAAAGGGAAGAAAATAGTCCAAATCCTTCTGAAAGCCGGTTTTGCCATAAAACAAAATAAAGTCAAAGGACCTGCACGGGAGATCCAGTTTTTAGGAATAAAATGGCAAGATGGACGTCGTCAAATCCCAATGGATGTGATCAACAAAATAACAGCTATGTCTCCACCAACTAACAAAAAAGAAACACAGACTTTCCTAGGTGTTGTGGGGTTTTGGAGAATGCACATCCCAAATTACAGTCTGATTGTAAACCCACTCTACCAAGTAACTCGTAAGAAGAATGAGTTTGAATGGGGCCCTGAACAACGACAAGCCTTTGAACAAATCAAGCAGGAAATAGTCCATGCAGTAGCCCTTGGGCCAGTTCGAACAGGACCAGATGTAAAGAATGTGCTCTACACTGCAGCCGGGGAGAACGGCCCCACCTGGAGCCTCTGGCAGAAAGAACCTGGGGAAACTCGAGGTCGGCCTCTGGGGTTTTGGAGTCGGGGATACAGAGGATCTGAGGCCCGCTATACTCCAACTGAAAAGGAGATATTGGCAGCATATGAAGGAGTTCGATCTGCTTCGGAGGTGGTCGGTACTGAAGCGCAGCTCCTCCTAGCACCCCGATTACCGGTACTAGGCTGGATGTTCAAGGGAAGGGTCCCCTCTACGCATCATGCAACTGATGCTACATGGAGCAAGTGGGTTGCACTGATTACTCAGCGGGCTCGAATAGGAAACCCCAGTCGCCCAGGAATATTGGAAGTGATCATGGACTGGCCAGAAGGCAAATACTTTGGGATATCATCAGAGGAGGAGGTGGGTCGTGCTGAAGAAGCCCCACTGTACAACCAGTTGCCAGAGAATGAAAAGAAATATGCCCTGTTCACTGATGGGTCCTGTCGTATTGTGGGGAAGCATCGGAGATGGAAGGCTGCTGTATGGAGTCCTACGCGACGAGTTGCAGAAGCTGCTGAGGGAGAAGGTGAATCGAGTCAGTTTGCAGAAGTGAAAGCCATTCAGCTGGCTTTAGACATTGCTGAACGAGAAAAATGGCCAGTTCTCTATCTCTACACCGATTCATGGATGGTAGCAAATGCCCTGTGGGGATGGTTACAGCAATGGAAGCAAAACAACTGGCAGCGTAGGGGCAAACCTATCTGGGCTGCTGCATTGTGGCAAGATATTGCTGCTCGGGTAGAGAACCTGGCTGTGAAAGTACGCCACGTAGATGCTCATGTGCCCAAGAATCGGGCTACTGAAGAACATCAAAACAACCAGCAGGTGGATCAGGCTGCTAAGATTGAAGTAGCTCAGGTGGACCTGGATTGGCAGCATAAAGGTGAATTATTTATAGCCCGATGGGCCCATGACACCTCAGGCCATCAAGGTAGAGATGCAACATACAGATGGGCTCGTGATCGAGGGGTGGACTTGACCATGGACGCTATAGCACAGGTTATTCATGACTGTGAAACATGTGCTGCAATCAAGCAAGCCAAACGGTCAAAGCCTCTTTGGTATGGAGGACGATGGCTGAAATATAAATATGGAGAGGCCTGGCAGATTGATTACATCACACTCCCTCAAACTCGCAATGGCAAGCGCCACGTACTTACAATGGTGGAAGCAACCACCGGATGGCTGGAAACATATCCTGTGCCTCATGCTACCGCCCGGAACACCATCCTGGGCCTTGAAAAGCAAGTCCTATGGCGACATGGCACCCCAGAAAGAATAGAATCAGACAATGGGACTCACTTCCGAAACAACCTTATAGACACTTGGGCCAAAGAACATGGTATTGAATGGGTGTATCACATCCCCTATCATGCACCAGCCTCCGGGAAAGTTGAACGATACAATGGCCTGTTAAAGACTACCTTGAAAGCAATGGGCGCTGGGACGTTCAAAAACTGGGATACGCATTTGGCAAAGGCCACCTGGTTAGTCAATACTAGGGGATCTACCAACCGAGCTGGACCTGCCCAATCAAACCTGTTACGTACTGTAGATGGGGATAAAGTTCCTGTAGTGCATGTAAAAAATATGCTGGGTAAAACAGTCTGGGCTACTCCTGCCTCAGGAAAAGGCAAACCTATTCGTGGAATTGTTTTCGCTCAGGGACCTGGATATACTTGGTGGGTAATGCAAAAGAACGGAGAGGTCCGGTGTGTACCTCAAGGAGATTTAATACTGGGTGAGAATAGCCCATGAACTGAATTGCACCATGTTAAATAGTATATTATACTGTATATTATCACTACCATGATTACTATAGGTGACTAATTAGAATGTATGGAAAAGAGTGTAACCTGAGCATGACATAAATGGTATGGAATAAGGGGTGGATAGATGTCCTGGTTTCAGTTAGCACAGAATTAATTTTCTTCCTAGTAGCTGGTGGAATGCTGTGTTTTGGCTTAGAATGAGAAGAGTGCTGATAACACCCCGATGCTTTAATTGTTGCAGAGCAGTGCTTACACTAAGCCAAGGACATCTCAGCCTTTGCTCTGTCCTGCCAACGGGCAGGCTGGGGGGTGCAGTAAGAGCTGGGAGGGGACAGACCCAGGACAGGTGACCCAAACTAGCCAAAGGGGTATTCCATACCATCTGACGTCATGCTAAACAATATATAGGGGTGGCTAGCCGGGGGGAGGAGGCCGGACTGCTCGGGGTTAGGCTGGGCATCGGTCAGCGGGTGGTGAGCAATTGCATTGTGCATCACTTGTTTGTACATACTATTATTACTTTCGTATTATCACCATTGTATCATCATTATTATTATTATTATTATTATTTTCCTGTCTTATTAAACTGTCTTTATCTCAACTCACGGGCTTCACTTTCCATTTCTCTCCCCCGTCCCAGAGAGGGAGGGGGGAGGGTGAGCGAACGGCTGCGTGGTGTTTAGCTGCCAGCCGGGTTAAACCACGACAACTCTGGAAGAGGTTACTTGTGTATTTCCATTGAAGATGCACCCTTCCTGTAACTTGTCTACCTGGATAAGCTTTAAGCAGGGTGCCATCTCTCTATGTATACATGGAATCACCACAATCCACAGAAATATTTCCCTTTTAGAATTACAAAACTGTAGGCTGATAGGTAATTCAGGTTAAATTTCTTTTCTGGGGCATTTCAGGTTGTGTTTTCAGATTTGTATTTTGGGGGCTTTCTTCTAGCTTCTGTTAAAGGCACTCAACTGCATATCTTTACTTAGATAGTAGGTACCTTCATATTAATTTTGGGTCTTCTTGCACAGATTCAGGAATGCAATTTCATTGTGAGTAGGAATCAGACCCAAGAATCTGTGGTCATCTGAGTAAACTAATCCATGGGATGGAAAAATGGTCCCACACCTTGCATCTAGCATGCTTCTGGTAGAGATGTTCATAGATTTTGCAGCAATAAAAAGGAATTTGATCCAGTGGTTTACAGAGATTGATGCTGAGTGTAAACAATCGTCATATGGAATTCATGTAGCAATATTTATCATTAATAAGACTTCTATTCCCTCATAAACTGCTGCAGAAGTGGAAAAGCACCATCCCAGGGCTATGTTGTCACCAAGCTCATAGAAGTCCACTTCTGTCCTTTCAACCTATTTTCCAGCTATATAAGGACTTGCAATATAGAAATGTTAGACCAGGCTGCTTTCCTTATATCTAGGAAGGAAACTCACCTGCCTGCTCAGGACAGAGAAAGCTATGACACACTGTCTCCTTCACCTAGTCTGGATGACTGGTTTGACTGGTTTGCTAGGTCTGTGGGACAAACAACCATATACACTGTGCTATACTGCTGCCAATATATAAAGTAGAGGTGCCTAAAAGGCTCACTGTAGGAGCAATGGTTCACTGCACTAGGGATTAATGTTTCTAATAGCACAGAATATAGACACAACAACATGACTGGATGCCTTTTTTCCCCTTTTAAATTTGCTGGGTACATAGAGCAAAGGAACATAAAAAATGTTCAGATGAAGGTAGATCTAAGAATGTGTGTCTTAACTCCAACAGTTTCCATCCTCAAATGGCTAGAGAAGAGAAGGAGGAAATCTCACAAGTGAGTGCCCCACATCACTCTCCCAGCCCCCAGCAGTTCACAGCTCAGGGACTTCCTGAGCTAGAAAAAGTTGCCAACTTTGCTGGAGCAATAGTGGGTAAAATATGCAGCGATGACTCTTCCGTACCAGCAGGCTTTGTTTCACCCCAAGCGTTATGCCAAACTAGTTGTATATCATCATGAAGAATAACTGCATTTGCCGAGAGTTGATTTCCTATGGCACATTTTACTTAGATACTTTCTCAACACCCTCACAAATATGCCATAGATCTAAAGCACAATCTCCTTTTCAAAATGAATGGGTCTGATTACAGGCGTATTCATTTTGTAAAAGGTACAAAAGGATACAAATGTGCCTTTCCATCTCATATAATGTCAAAGTAAGACCCTCTTGCCCTTTTATTTCAATCCCCGCAATTTGAAAATAAAAAAAAATGACTTGATTATATGTTTTTTACCATTAAGTGTATAATTGCTTTTGTGTTTTGACATTTAATTCCTCTTACCAAAATACATGGTAGGAATTAAAAGTCAAATCTTTTATGTATTTGATGTACAGATCCCTCCATGTATTTCAATGAGAGAAATAGAACGGTGAAACCTTAAAACAGGTATGGTAAAGCTATCTGAAAGTGAAGTCGCTTCTCATATTGGAAATCTGTGGACCCAGTCCTGCCCTTCCTTATCTGGGCTGAAGGCTTTTTGAAATCTCTGGAAGGTGCGGATGAGTCAAAACTGTGTAAAACCTGGAGGACTTGACCTTTAAGATAGATCTGGGATTATACTTGCCCTGAAGGGCAGATTTTAAGAATGTGATCCAGTCTGAAAATGACTTCTGAAAGCCAAAGGACAGGAGCTGGCCACAAACTCAAGGGCACTGTCCTGCCACGGGATGGAAGCTGTGAAGATAAGTCCTAGTGGGGAGGGCTGGGAGCAACCAGGGCAACAGCAGGGCATCCTGGAGGGCTCTGATGTTGAGAGAAAAATCACTCTCTGCAAGCCAATGAGAAGGCATGGATACATGCAAGGGGAGATGGATGTCGCTTATGGATGTTTCATGCTTTTTGTCTCCCCATCATAGCAACTTTTCCCATAAAGTTTTTCCCACTTTTTAAGGGAAGTCAGAGGGCCAGCAGCCTTGTCTTTCCCTTCTACCATTCTACTGCTCTTTTTCCTCTCCTTCTTACATGTATATCCTTCCCTTCCTTTCTGCCATAAGAACTTCTCTGTTACCCTCTGCCACATTCTTCCCTCTTTCTCATATTCTTCAAGCTTCCCTTTTTCCTCTGTTCTTCTGTTTCACAGCCTGTGCCCTTTAACTGAATTCTCTCTGACTTCCTGCTTTCCTTTATGGCATGATGTATTCTTCATCTTTATCTTTATTCCTGTTCGTACTCATCCATAACCTACATGCTGAGATTTCCTCTGGCTGTATTTTCTCCTAGTAGTCACTCCCTTGTGATTTCTCCCCACGTGGTTAAGTCCATCAGGACTTGATCCTACAACCATAGCTACACACAGTGTACCATGATTCAGATTTATGGCTCCTAGTGCCAACCGCGAAAGTTTTCTAAAATCCAGTAAACACAAGCTAGTTAGAAACTCAGACAGCTTGGGACAAGCCAAGCAAAGAATGGTAGTGGCACATAGGGATAACTAAGAGTTCAGCAATGTTCTTCTCTATGTTAATATTCTCAATTACAAATTCTGGCAAGCTTTCACTGTGCCTATTCACAATAACCACTTTAGGTGGATACGCTCATGGTGAAAGACCTATGTCATCTTTCTATTTTTCCCAAAGCCAAGGGCATCACAGTTTTCTTTCTTTTATCTCAGGAAAGTGTCTTCAACACAGGTAAAGTAATACACAAGATGATAAAAAAAAAGAAAAGTAGACAGAGCAGGAAAGACTTGCATGAAAAAGAAGCAAGTCAGATAGAGCACTGCAGCTGAGTGTATCTCCGCACACTAATTGTAGAGTTACTGTATCTTATAGAGACATGCTTAGGTTTCCATAATGAAAGCAGCTTGCATTGTATGGATGCCAAGTATGTGGATGCTTGAAGTTGTCTCCCTTTGGCCATCACATTTGCACTTTTCAGGGGAAATGAAACAGCGTGGGGCTGCTCTGGTTCATCATTTTCTTTTTCAGTAGCTCCAAAGCATCTCACTGCTGATAGGACTGTGAGCAGTAAGCATTGTCCAGGCATTTTTCCAGGCATTTTTCAGGGCATATTTACATACACATGCATGCAAACACATGCACACACTTGCGCAGTTTTTCCATCATTGTTTACACATGCAAAATTTTCAAATTAAAAATTAAGAGGGAATTGAAAACCCATGACATGTAAATCACCTAACTGGCCCCAAATCATACATTCAAGCAAGGTCAATAGTAGGCTTTACAAAAAAAGAAGTGGAGCTAATGCCATTTATGCTAAATAAGTAACTGCAGTAATAAATGTTATAGTGTTATACCTATGTAGGCCAGTTTTTGAAGAAACCTCATTAATAAATCTTAAGATCAGGTATTCAGGATATCTTGAGTTTGTTCTTGCAGATAACTACTTCACCAACAAGGTGGGTGCCATTTAAAAATCTGTATCTTTGCTTGTGGGTTCTGTTTTCCAGTTTCAGGGTAGTAACCAACTCAAGGAGATGCTGCAAAGCATCTCCTTGAGTTGGAGATGCACTTAAAAAAAAAAAAAAAAAAAAAAAAAAAAAAAAAAAACCTTAAAGGCACTTAAAAAAAACTTAAAGGCAATTAAAAAAAAAAAAAAAAAAAAAAAAAAAAGTAATCCTGAAACAGAAATGTGCAAGATAGGTGCAAATCATTGCTTTCTCCCAGCTCAGAGTGACCAAAGTCTTCAGTGGGTCAACTTGGATCTTACAGCCCTTCAGAATGTACTTGCATACAGATAAGAGTAAGTATTAATTAATGTCAAACAATTACAGAATTTACTGCTTCTTAGCCTCAAAGGGAGCTGTTTCTCAGGATGTAGAATTTGGGTAAGATGTTTTTGCTCAGCTGGAAGCTTTATGGGGTAGATTTCATCCATGGTCCAGAAGTAAATGTCAGCTCCCTTGAGATTTTGGAATTTGATGTGTGTTCAGCCCCAGAAGTCAACTGATGAACCACAAATTCAGACTTTCAGAAACCAAACACTTTGGGCTTCTTAGAGGTTGGGTTTGTTGATTTGTTTTTATCTTTGTTTTATTTTTTTTTTTTAATTTTGATGGATGATGTTTTGTTCTGCAATGAGTTTTAATGTGTGCCACTGTGGAACAATTTCAATTGTCGAAAACAACAACAAAAAGCAATATTTCAATATTTCTCAAGAAAAGGCTTCAAAGGTTTCAGATCTTTTTAAAATGTTTCTGCTTTATTTTGACGTGGCATAAAAGTTTTGTATGCATTCTCGCATCCGCTATTGTGACAGCTGTATTTAATGAGTGCAAAATGATCAGAAAAACATCCTTTACTGTGGGCTGCCATTGCCAGCAGATGACAGGAGAGAGGCAGTACTATAATAAGAGAAGCAATGAAGTAGTTCATACTACTACTGATGAGGTATTTCTAACTCAAATGTCTAGGTGTGCCTTTTGAAAATAATACATTGGTCACATTACCTGATAGTTTCATCAGATTATGTTTCCGAGTGTGTTTTGAAATAAAACTGTGCATCCTTTGCCTCAAGTCATAAAGTGGTTTGTTGCCACATATTATTTGTGGATAACAGTCTGTTTCCCTAGGATGAAGAAGAAAAGGTCCCAGTCTTGTCTATAAATATGGGCCTTTCCATCAATTTGATGCTAAGTAGATCTAGAGTTATGCTAGAAATGAAACATTACACAATATGTTTGCTTTCTGTTACAAATGCGTATTTAATATCAGAGTATTTTAGTCCAAATTGGAGAGAGTATAAAAGTAAATCTAAATGGATTTGAAAGGCAGAGTATTTCTTTTTTTCAAAGCTTTGTCATTCCTGACTTCCTCTGGTGATTGTTAGCTTATCGTGCCTTTGTACAGGAGATCTAAGTATTTCATTTTCTCTTGTGTCTCCATATGGTACCATTTCCCAGATAGTCTTTCTTTGGTCACAAGATGACAGTGAGAATGGATTGTCAAACTGGACCACTATGACACTTTACTCTGGGGGAGAAAATCCTGTGGGTGTTTAGAAGCTTTACTGAATGTTATATTTGATTAACTTATCCTTCTACTGACAAATAATTAGGTCAGCAATTAATTTCAAAATGCAAATGTGCTACAGGCCTTCATGTTTTAAGAAATTCCCTTTGTCTTTAGTTTTTACTTATGTTAAAGTCTTAATGGATTTAGCTGGGTGAAGGAACAAAATTATGTTTTCTAATGCTTTATTTACTAGGCTGAGTTGGACTTTTTTAGCAAATATTGACTGCAAATGTTTGTTCAGAAATGATCATGTGTGATGGAATTTAATGGAATAAGAGAACAGCAGAGTAATGATGAACCACTCATTTAAAAATATATATTTTTTTCACACTTCTGCTGCAAAATGTTTATCTATCTTCATGGATGCGGAACAGAAAGACAAACCAGAGGGTCAGGAGCAGACTGTGGTAGCAAAGTCATTAGTACCTGCTTAAGTAGTCTAAAAAAACAGGGTATATCAGAAAGAAAAACACGCTTAATATTGCTACAAGTGTGGCTCAAAGAAACCTATCTACCGGCCTATCTCGGGGACTTTAATATTAAACAAACACAGATTAAAGGCTCAGTCCTTCCCAGCAGAAGCTCATGGGAGTTTTCTATTGACTTTAAGGGAGTGAGGCCTTTAAGTCTTAAGTTTTCTCTGATTAAAATCACACAATTTTTTAGAAAATATTCCAAATATGCAGCTGTAAAAAAACCCAAGTACCTAGCCTGATATAAAATCTAAATGAACTTATGTAGGTAATGAACCTATATTAAAATTTGCTAATGGTTTATTTGCTTGATTGATTTAAGTCAAGAAGGAGAGCATCCGCTGTGGAATCAAGTGAGGTTTTTTCCTTACAAAATTTTTACTCATTTTAAAATTAAATCTTAAACTGCCCATGATAATCTGCATTTTTTCTTCTGTTTAATTGTGTAAGTAGTTTTGGACAAAATTATAATTAAAAAAGATGGAAAGCCACAGTATTTCATTTTTGATATTTGATTTTTCATTCAAATTATATATTTACATCACTCTCGCTTAAATTATGAATTCCAATAACTACATGAAAATAATTCAGAAAAAAAAAATAATAAAAACATTGCATTTTTAGGATATTTCCATTCTGGAAAGAAAAGCAAAAGAAAATATTGTATGGAGTCAAAATTACCTGCCCCACTTATGCAGACAAAGCTTTGTTTCCAATCTTTCCCAGAGGATTAACCCCAGAACCCTCTTTCCATCTTAAGCAGAGTCTGAAAAACTTTTAAAGTTTCAAAAGATGAGAGAATGGCACAAAGCATAAGTT